>NC_064877.1:11520000-11537500 GCF_943734665.1 Anopheles aquasalis
TAGTAGCGTCAGAAGCGAGCGCCTTGCTCGGTAAAGGGGGGGCGCCCCATTGGCTGGTTAGGCTGTTCTGGCGGGAGGATTGGCGGGATTTTTGGTTTCGGGGAAATTTATAGCTTGGATCGGTCGATGTCTTTAAAGGATTTTAGCAATTGTGTAATGAATCATAGGTGAAAAGCAAAATGAAAACGTTCAGAAACTTAGTAAGGTTCTGTAAATTAAAAAAAAAGATATTTTCTCTTTAATAATAATTCAAGAAGTGGCATTAGTAAAAGTTATATTATTTATTGGATAACTAATAGAACGTGCGTTAATATAGCGTGCGTCCCAAAACAATCCAAAAACTCCGAATTTTGTTCGCGCTAAAGCAAATGCTGAGTAACGTTAGACTGTCTTAACGTTACAAATTCGTACGACACTTCCAGATTACCCACCGCGTCTCAAAACATCATAGTATGTTACAGAAACTCAGACACGGGAAAGAAACGCTCCACGAAAGCGCGACATTGTGGCATCTTCACAGTACCAAAGTACGGATTCCACCAGATGCGCAGCCAGCGCTCTACAAGACGCTCAACTCCGAGAACAAGTTATTACAGGGAGAACAACATTTATTACCATTGTTTTATAGTGTTTCCCTGCCACGGTTGCCACCATTTATGCTGCGATATTAAGAATTTACTGCTAACCTTTATCTACTGCGCTGCTCGTTTCGGCGTTCAACCGAGAGTGTGCCAACCAGCCAGAGCCAGCGACCGCCAACCATTCAGAGTAATTCCAGCGATTGCACATTCAATCCATCTCCACCAGTCCACCGCCAGCGAGCGCGGTTAGCGGAAGCGGGAGGAATAGGAGGAAGTTCAACATGTCCCTTCGGTTGCCACTCTGCTCTACAAGACAACAATGATAGTGACGCAGTAACGCAACGCAGCATTCTCGACACTTCATTTCCGGGACCCCGCGGGGTGCTCGGTCTGCGTGGTGGTTCCTGCAAGCCAGCGAGCGAGCGAGCGAGCGAATCCCACGACGCTCGCCACGTATTGTTCGCCAGTGCGCAGCGATGTTCTCTTGCTCGCCACTCTTGGCCGCGTAGCACAAGACAAGAGGAACCAACAGCATCGACGACAATGGAGGCACATGGTCGGTCCCGGCGGTGCAAAGTGGTTAATGCAGACAGGCACTGCACTTTCGTCCCACTCTGTCGATTGCAGCGACATTCTGCGACATCCATTCCAGCGTCCGATGTATTGCGCTACTGCATCACCCTTTAGCCGGACACTGGTGTTGATGGGGAAGGCGTGAGAGAAACGGGGTACGGCATAGACAACGGAGAGTTATACCGTAAAGTTCTGCTAAGTGGAACTCATCTCGGGGAAAAATCTAAACGAAATTGCTGTCCAGCAGGCAGCAGCAGCGTACATAAACCCATCATACAACATTACAGCATGCCCATTACGGGGAGCTGCCTTTGGTGACAATGTCGAACGGCAAGGACACTAATCGGAGTGCAGATAAAACAATATACATATAGATTAAGGGGAATGGTGGCCGGTACGGTTATTGAAAGCATTGTAATGAAAGATTGTAATGAGGTTGTTGAATGGTACTTGAGATCCGCTTATTATGATACAAATGACAATAATGTTAAGGTATTAAAGTGAGTAAGTAAAAAAATAACGTTGCAAAAACTCTTTTTACATGTTGGATAATATTAATATTAATAATATTGTTCATTAATCATCAAACATCAAAAGTGGATGTCAAAATGGAAAAAAAATGAAAATGAAAGCATAAATCATGATTCAAATATTCGAAACGTCTAACGGCCGAAGCGTCTAGGACACATGTTAAAGAATAATAAATGAACCAGAACATCGTCCCTCCACAAGGGAACACTGAGATAGTTATCCTCGGTTAGTTTCATTTTTGCTTCCTTTCTTCTTTCTCCGCTTGGAAGAAAACGAAGAAAAAAACAGAAATTCAACCACGCGAGCCACGATGAGCTCAAAAGCTGCACGGCAAGGAAAAGAACACCCCCCCCCCCCCCCCCCCCCCCCCCCCCCCAGGAGGGTCATCATTGCTGGGAATCCATGGGACCGACGGCGGCAAGCGGAATTCCCTGCAGCACAACCAGCGTATTTTTGTCATGCATTTATTTCTACAACCATAACCACACATTCACCGGAACTATTGCCAACCATCTAGCTAAACCGTGGCGACGGCAGCGATGGTGGCGATAAACTGCTTTCGTAGCGAAAGTGTCAGCTGCACTCAACGCGTTCCAAGGGGAACATCCGGGGAATATGTGCGTCCATTGGCCCACGGCCAGCGTCTAGCCAATCGCTTTCGTATAAATTCCCCAGAATTACGGGGCTTTTGGGAATCGGAAGGCCCGAAGGTCTGTTCTTCCCGAACCGGAAGCCAACCGGGAGCATGGAGCATCGTATCAGAGATAGGGTAGAAGTGGGAGGAGGGTTTGGGAGTTTCTAGCTAACCACCCGCTACCGACTGGGATTTCGAACCGAACATGGCATATCAGATAAGAGAGTCATTTCAATAGATGTCTTTGTAAGATCATCGCAGCATTCAAATGCGATGTCTGCAAGTAATCCACGAGTAGATTATGTTTAATTATGACTTGTAATAAGTGAAAAGATGTATTAAAAGTTATCAATGACTATTGAAAAAAATTGTGGAAGTCAACTTTTATCAATTTCTTATCTATATCGAAAGATTACTAAGGAAATTGTTGAAAAGCATTGAGTAAAAAGGAGTTACACTCAAGAAAAAGAAAGTTTTATATTTATGACATGTGTAATACCCTTTCTGACTCACGTGTTTAGGTAACACACATCTTAAGCCTGATTCGGAGCTTTCTTTTAATTCTTTTCATTTCTACTAATGCTCTCAACTGCAGTTTCCATCGTTTGAAAGATAAGGTCAAAAATAACCAGAAACGAAAGCTCTTTTCTGATTCGGCTGTGTTTTCTTTGCTACCATGTCGAGGCATGAGGCAAGGATAAAAATCCTATAGGACCCAAGAGAATTCAAACATCTAGTTTCATTTCAGGAGTCCTAACGCCTCCCTTGACACAGAAGATTAGGAAGTACTTAAGTTTCCACAAAAAGCTGCCAGTTTTCATTCATAGAATAAAAGTAGAATCTTCTCTGATATTACACTTACATCTCCTTTCGAAACATGTGATCTATTTCGGGTATCAGCATCGGGAATGTGTCACTCACCTGGAACGAAATACAAAACAAAAAAACATTATTGAAGCATTGCTCCAGCTGAAGACCATCCATCTTAATCTTCTTCTAGCTAGCTCAAGGCACGTGGACACGTATCAATTATTACTTTTCGAAGTGAGTTCAGAAGATGGCATGTGTTTGGCAGGAAGGAAAAATGGTGAAGACTCACCATGGGGTCTTGGAGGATAAACTTCTTAATACACTCGGTTTCGCTCAACTTCGGGCACGAATGTGTCGCTGCCAGCACCTAGCACCGAAAACATTCTATTTATGAATTTCCTCAAACATTCAATATTCACAGAACGTCTCTTCAATCTTCCCTAATCCAAAGTTGAACGCTTCGAGTAGCAATACCGTTTCTTTATTTTGCTCTCGCGTGTATGGTGCGTTCCCAGTCTCTTCCCTTGCAGACGAAGTTGAAATGGACTGCAATGAACACTCGGAACACTGACCATAACATCTGTTGCGGCCAAACGATTCTGATTGGATATCGAAAAATCAAAATTAAATCGACTCCGGACGTCGGTGAGCTTTGATCGGACGGACGCGCTCATCCACCCCCGTTACAGCTGCGTTTCGTTGGCCGGTCGGTGGATCAGAATGTGAAAATTAAGAAACACCCTTCGATACTTTGCTCCGAGTTCGTACGATAGTTCTTTGGGAACTTTCGCCGGATCATTCTGTATGCGGCAAATGATTCCATTCCTTTCGGAATTCGATCACACAGTTCGAAGGCTTATGGTTTGAGCTTTCTCTCGTTCGCAAAAAAAGAAACAAGAAAGCTACCAATTGCCAATGGCAACATATTTTCCAAAGCATGGCAGTGATCGGAGAGCCAGGAAACTCAATTACATATCAAGCAATTTGAGTTTCCGATCAATAGCAGCCAGGGTGACAGCTGTTTCATTAATAATTTCATACTTGAGATTGTGTTTTTTTTTTCATACTCTAGATTGTGTCTATGTTTGGCGATGTTGTTTTGAACAGTTTCTGTGATTAAAAAAAAGGTCTTCATTTATGCTTATCTGAAAAACAAACAATCTTACACAAGATACCAAATTCATCGAACAGGGAGCATCGGAAAATCTGTCACGTATCCTTCAGAACCTCGCATGAAAACCATTATTAAGGCAAATGCCGTATCATAAATCCTCACAGCAGGGTTTCATGGTGTTTAATTAAACACTCTTTGTCCGGTTCTCATATTGCTCGATGCTAAAACTTCCAAACTAATGCTCTCCGTCGGCAATAACGCTGCAGGAGGTCCTTCAAATGAAGTCTGGATGATTGCTAAGCAACAGCAGCTCTGTACGTGCAATATGATTGCGCAGAATGGATATCAGAATTATTTTTCTTGGAGGATGAACCAGAAAAATGTTCGAAAAGTAAGGGAAAATATTGCAATTTTACTCACAATCTCTTAAGACAGTACTGTAACGCAACTAGAAGCAACTCTCAAACCATTCATCTTGGGCTCTCGTTAGCACTTACATCTCTCGTTACTAATTAGCATCCGATGCCTTCGCATGCCCCATTCCGAACAGAAAACTGCTGCTTCTGTCGGACAACATTTGATTTCCTTTGCAAACGTGTCGCCTCAAGATGGCCCAAGGCCTTATCTACCTCGTCTAGCCAGTTGAACAGACAAACAAAACGGAAATTCCTGAATTTAATACCTTGCACCAGCCACCCACGGTGATCATGTTCCATGCGCCGGACACAGGTCTTTACCGAAGGGGACTCAGGGTCACACATGATCAGTGATAGGGAATGGGCTACGTAGCAACAGCGGCAGCATAACCTGCGTCTGCATAAATCGATAAAGTCACCAACCAACCAACCGAGCCAGAGAGCCGGCGGGAAAGTGGCAGTAAATAATATGTAATACATTATGCTCACCAGGCGGTCACCCGCCTGGGTGGTGGTGGTTAGTGCCGAGTGCACAAAGTGGAGGAGAAGTGTCGCTGGTTCGGTTTCCGGTCTGGACCCGGACCGGGATTCCAAACGATGTCTGGGGGGTCTGGTCTGGGATCTGGTCACTTCTTTTTCCCTCGTATTATTTTTCCATTTCCCGGCCCCGCCCGGCACCAGCCCACGGCGAAACCATAAATGACCATGTCCACATATGGCCAATTGCCGAATGGCTTAATTTATTAATTTCCGCACGCCCTCACGCCGGCGTGGCCTGCGGCTAGATAGACACACAACGGGAAACCCGAACCGGCGCCCCATTACAAGCTACCACTCTCACTCGTGGTGTCGTGTTTTGGATGCATGCGGTTGTTGTTGTTGCAATTCACGTGGCAATTATTGCGTGCGGGCGTGGGGGATCGTAGGGCACTCCTGTATTTCTGATTCTCTCCGAAAAAAACACACACAGCACCAGATCGAAGTGGATAAGGAGCTGGAGTAGAGGGCTCGGACCGGATATTTGGTACACAGCTTAAGCCTGGGACACTCCCGCCGCCCCGGAAATCATCGACTGGCCCACCAGTGAAATGGGTTTTTCGGTTCCGTGTTCCATGTTCCGTGGTTTTACGTCGTCGCAAGCGTTGCAGCAAGGGCAGGATGTGTTTTGTCGTTCAGTTGTATCTAAGCTATCACGCTACATTTAGCTAACATGGCATGTTCGATTAGTTTTATGGTTCAATCGACAGGTAAAACAGTGTTTTCGAAATCCGCATTCGACCGTAAAGGAACTGCAACGAATCTTACGCGCGACAGCTAGACGCGTGTTAATACAATTACATTCCGAAAGTTTAATTAATCTAGCGTAAATTCCCACCATTACAGCAATCCCGAGGGCAAGTCCACTCCATCATCGTTACCTTGCGTTACCGCCCTAATTGTCGCTCGATGCTGCTGCTGCTGGCAGCGGCTTCAAATTCCACGCGCAAAGTTCCATCAAAAACAACATCCTCGTAGTCGTCGTCGTCCCAGTCAGCCAGCATGTAATTATGTACCGATGTCCAATTTCAAACGCTAATTGAAAGCTGTCCATTTATCTTGGGCGGACCTGAGGGCGGCCGGAGGTTTGCATCGCAAAGGACATTCAACAACGAGACGAGCGTCAACGAGGAGAATGAATGAATGAGTGTAAACATGCGCTTCGCGCTGGGGAGGAATAAATTGATTTTGGGGTCCGGTAATTAACGAACAGGCTAAATAGATGGACATGGACTACCGGAGCACCTGGTCTAGATGTTGCAACGTTGATGGAAGTGGAAGTTTTAGCAAGGAGCATTTGCAGCGTTTTATGAGGTTTAGTTTTAAGAGGAGATAGTATTTATTGAAGATTAGAAATTTCTGTTGAATAGCAATATTATGATGTTCTCTATTTACTGTACAGCTTTATCTCCCAACGGAATAGCGCTGATGCATAATGATTAAACATGCAGCTCCGATGCTTAATATTGTATAAGAACTTCATCCATTCCGTAATTGGTGCTAATTTCTTTTACTCTTGGTATAAACAAAGCACCAATCCAGAACAGATCCATCAGGCAGCTGGGAATTATTTAATTTCACGTTAAAAGCTTCATCAGGAATGCAACCAACGTGATTACCAGCCTCGAGATGCTCCACGATGCTAAACCTCCAGCAAAACTGACAGAAAGCTTTTGCTCATCACCCGAGTGAGTTCATTTGAAGGCTGGCATTGAGCAACGACAAAAGCGGCATAACTCCTGCTGCATGCCAATGGGGAAAAAAACCACAAACACACCACTCCACACACATGCGAGCACATTGCAAAAGCGGTTCAGAAGCGGGGCGAGCGCACAGGGGGGATGGGCGGCAATGATGGGAAAATGCAGTCCCATTCCGATAATCAACTCATGCGGAAGCTCATCCCGAGCAAGTGCCCAAAAGAGTAAGCGAGGAGTAGAAGGGGAACAGAGGCCTCATTCTTCAGCCGAAGTATCCGGAGTATCTCCGGAAGAAAAGGATACACAAAAGGAAAAGCGTAGACCTGAAAAGAACCAAGTGCCGAGAGGAAGGTCTGGCAGGAAATTGAAGCATGCCAGCGTGATGATGAAGACGCGGACCACAAAAAAGGGACGGCACTGGTGGTGCCCGGTGCAACGGGATGGAGACCTGGAGCACGGGTCGAAATGAAATACGACGAAATTATCACAACATATCAAATTCTTGGCCACCGGCGGGAGTGGGGAACCATGTCCAGCACTCGCACAACACGATAAGGAGCACCAACGACGACGAGGAGAAAGACGACGATGTTCATGTCGACGATACCAACGACCCACCACACCAGGATAACGTGGACCAGCATGAGAAGTGTGCTTCCGGGTGTTTGTACCACCGCTAAACGGACTGCCACCGAACCTGGAACTGGGACGGTAATGACGGTACTGTGCCGAAGATGGTGGAGGTGAAATGAAGGAGAGAGAGAATGAGGGGGGTGCTGACACTGCAACAATACGGTTGGCCTGCTGGCCATGGTCAGCCCACGATACGTTGATCGGCAGGATTTCAGTGGCTGCCGCGTGGAAGTACCGACCAAAACCCATCGGGTTGACCCCGATAACCCACTCCCCTTTGGTTGTTCGTGTGCTAGCAGGCACATACGAATGGACAAACACCGTACTCCGTCCGTCGTTGGTTGGGGGCAATGCGGATGTGCGGATCCCTTTCGCCAAACTGCAGGGATCATATTTTGGTCGAGTTTATTTATTTTGCGTCACTCGGCCAAGGCGTGTGGACTCGTACAGCGGTGAGGTTACAGCGTGGTTTAGACGTTGAATGGAAAGCCTTTTCTAACCGGAGCTGTCTCACTGTAAAGGAGGATAATTATAACAGGCAAAAGGCACCGTTGCGGGTAAACGGCTGTTGCGTGTGGTGGTTTAGCTTTTCTTGGAATCAACTCGCATGACTAAGAAAAGCATATGCTACTCCGGAATTGTCCTTAAGATGTCCTTGATGTTTGAAGTTGGTTAAAAGTCAAATGAGAGAAAAACTATGCCCTGCACAATGCGAACTAATTTACATAATGAGAGGACACAGACATGGTTCTAAAGAAAATACGGGTCTTGAGGTCATTTATAAGTCCATTGTTTACATTTTTACAACAACATATTCCTACAAATGAATTAGTAATAAGATAAACCATCTGATAAAATAACTACATCTACCAATAATATAATAGCATCATGCGACTTTCTAAAAGTCCTCCACGTCTCTTCAGTAGTTTTATGAAAAACATTTTCTTTCCCATATTTTTCGCCGACAGTCGAAGTGTAAATTGGGTACTTTATCATGCATGATTTCAAATCATACTTCATAACAGAGATCGATAAAATTCCGTTTCAAGTATCGCCCCACTTAAACAGCAATACCGCAACCGCAACATCATCAATCGCTCAACAGACCGCGACCGCGAGTTCCCGGAATTGTATGTGCTACACTGTATTGCTCGCAGTATACTCCTAGCAGTGCAGCAAAAAACCGAAACAGATAAAACCTGCATTTTACGCCATCAAACTGACCAAAAGCATCGGTTCGATATTATGCGCCCACTATGGTGACACACAAGCATCATTCAAATCACCATTCAGCAGATCTTGCACTGTGATTCTACCCTTTTCCCCCGGGGGCGGGCCATTGCCCCCGGGTGTCTCTGTGGCTCTCCCTTCTTCTATGATGATTTGTATATTTTTCTTTATGGGATTTTTATGTGCTCGACGGAGATAGGATCGGTCGTAAAATGAAAGAAGACCGAGAGAGGGTGTGAGAGGAGAAATGGAAAGAAGCAAAAAAAAATAAACCCAACATTCGGTTTAATGGAAGAGAGCTGAAAAATATGTTAAATTTATGAACGTAACACCCAAGAAAACACCGAAAACAGAGGAAACTCTAGTGCCATAGGGACCCGGTGTGAGTGCTGGCAACTATCAGGACAACGAACGAACCCGTGCAGAAGAAAGCGTTGCTTCAAATGATGGCCACGAAAAATGGCCACGATTTGGCCACAAAAGAAAAGGGTAACGAGGTGGTGGTGGAGTGAGACTCAAGCAAGAAACCCATCGACACGAGCCGGACTGGAAGGACAAATGGCTTTATTGTCGTCGTCGTCCTCGTCCACAGCGACTAGAACTAGAACGACTCGGAGGAAAGAGCCGTTCTACATCATCGCTAGAAGGTAGTAATCGTGGTGCGTGGTGCTGCAACCCTTCATTCACTCCCCCACCACAGACGATGAAGTGCCTCCGGAAAGCCGGAACGGAAGGATAATTTTAGGGAGCGACGAGTAGGGATAATAGCCGTTCGGTCAATCGACTGATTGAGGATGATGGGGATCCACTTCGCAAACGCCGTTCTGTGCCGAGCAGTGGCGGGGCCAGTGACCACAAAAAAAAACGATAATGGTCAAACCGTAGGAGGAGGATGGCACTGATGGTGGGAACTGGACACTCGGGGGGAAAGGGCTCTCGCCTGCAAATGATTGACGCGATTCCCGGTTTCGGCTTTTGTGGACTTAATCGATAATGACGAAAGAAAAGGGGATCGAAAGCAGCATAAAACACACATGGCGATGGTCAGACCACCAGAGCGCTGGCAATAAGTGCGTAGCAGTTGTGGCAGCACGTAAATGGGCAAATCTTAAGGCCAGCAAAAGGGCTACCACAGATTTGACACTTTTCGTACGCAAACATCCGGTGACCGCCTCCGATATTGAACGAGTTTGCGGATGAAAAGGGAAGATGTAGAGTCCAGATGACGCTCACAGCGTAGCATAAATCGATCCGTGCTGAGAAGAGGTATTGTTTGCCGTTAATATGTTTATTACCCAAACCAGCGCAAGCATTTGATGTGAAAAGAATAGTCAAAGGGCAATTTTGTAGCATCGCGCCTGAGACTACCCATCACGCTTCGACGAAAGGTGCGTGTAATGCTAATTATTTGATTTTAGTTTACGGCAAATTAACTAACCTCATTACGCCCTGCCGATGCTGCGCTAGGTGGTGGTTGGTTGAGCCTTCAGGTTACGATGGTTACGCCACATTTGCGGTCTTATCGTCAGACGTTAATTTACCTCCCACGGTGAGGCCCAGGGCTGCCAGGAATTCGCTAGAAGCTTCCACACTACTACCGCGCTTCCTAGCTTCCTAGTTCTGAGAATTACCGCGCCGTGGTTACTCCTGGTGTAAAGTGGTTCCGAGCGGCCCGAGGCACGATCGATCGCGGGGTCTATCACGCGTTCGCACTGCTGACAGGCCCCCCTCCCCCCGCTTGCCCAAAAGTACCGCAAGCGACACGGAAATTGATAATTAAGATTCCAACGCAAACATTGCAGCAAGAACGGTGCGCTACATTCACGCGAACTCATCCTTCGTCGTGTCTTCGTCGTTTGTCGATGCTCACACATCGATGGATGGATGGAAACTATTTAGCATAAAATTTATGAGCCGGTAAACTGGCAACCACAACAGCAACAACAATAGTGACGCTTCCACCAACCCATCGAACAGTGATATACACAGGCCTGGGCAACGGGGTCCGGTCGTGGACTGAATGTCGTGGAGGGTGGCGTACGTGCGCATAAACAAATAAATGCCGAAGAGTTATGTTTTGCTGCGGTGCGTGACAAGTGAGTGAATAAAATTTTATTGTTTGAAAGCTTGATGTATCGTTTAGCGAAACTGCTGTGAAGGATGCAGTGATGCCAGGGGTGGTGGTGCCGGCAGGGTTAATGAATGACGCACTTCAATTAAATAGTGCTTCAGTGACAGTGCGGTACATTAGCAATCTGGTTTGTTTGGGCTGGTGTGCAAATCATGCCGTTGGTACACATTGCAATTACACCTATTTCGCATGATGAGTGCTCGTATCTCCTGAGAGATTAGAGGACCGTTACTGATGGCATCAAGCAGCATTATAGAACTTATATGCAAATGGGAACCATTCTCTATGTAGCTTTCAATTAATTTTATGTCTTCGGTTTCTATCCATTTTTCCTGCATTTTAAAAATATTTTTTAATTTTTTTTCTAACAAATGTGAGTAAAAGAGATAAAGACGGAATATTTGACGAAAACTATCTATGCTTTCTTTAGCTTCAAATCAATATCTCCAATAACATTTATGTTTAAATTAAGAAAATAATGGAATTATCATACATTTATAATGCGAAACTCTTTTGTATCACGAATTCAAACTCCCTTCATGCGTAATTAAATGCGCACACCCAAAGCACACATCCTGTGGCCAACCAACTACAATAAAAACACCCAAAACAATTAAACACGTACACCGGTACCAACGCACATCTATGATTAGAGTGTTTCGACTGCTAGCAAAAAAAAAAGAAAACATAAAACTCAAAACACGACCCAGCAGCCCATTACCTATTTTGCGTCACTTCCAAAACGCATTTCAGCTCCAAACTCAAACCCAAAAGCAACAACCTCCCCTCCTCACTCGAACCGGAAACGAGGGTTTTTCATATTGACTTCAGTTGTTTTTGGTAGGCTCAAAATTGTTCATACAGTCCCGAAAACCCTTCTTCAGGATCCTGGAGCTCCGGTAGCCAGGGATCCGGGAAAACATCAAAAACATGTTCCACAGTTAGTTTGTAACCAGTCGGCCGCCTATTCCACTGCCAACGCAACGCCAGTACTCTCGCGGGACCCATCCGTTCATCGGCTCAAAAAAGGGCTCAACACCCTCTCCACGCAGCTACATCACAAATCCCCCACCTCCGACCCCCTTGATTCTCCATTCCGATTCCATAATCTCACTTGCATTACCACAGGCAGTGCAAAGTGCGAGTACTGAAGGGTTAGTTAGGTTGCTGTTTTGTCCAGCAGCACGACTCCGAGGGGGGGTAGGTGGCCACGGTGGAGTACGCTAATTGAACGTTTTTGGAGCGGATTATTGCATAAAGCACACGTGGCAGAGCAAATTATCATCATGGTTTTTGTAGAGTAGCGGAGTAACCCTTGTCCATTCGAACGTGCTCAAAATGCGGCTAATAGAGTGTAGCAGCAGAGTGTTTGCGTCCGGTGGCCTGTGAAACATTTTCATTCAACCGGTAGCATAATTGAGATCCGAACAGAATCCTGAAACGTGCTCATAAATGTAAATTACTCGAAGGTGGCCATTATCTTTTTTAGAAAATCTATTCTGTGTAAGCCCAATTCAAGGTTAACCATTCAGATACTTTCAGTATTCTAAAGTACTTTTTAACGTTTTTGGGGAACACATGCCATTAGAACCATAAATGTTCGATTCTCTTTTCATGTTGCACTGTATCTAAACAACCATCAATCAACAGTTGATGATGCATCCGTTTTGTACCACACCTGGACAACCGTGCACATCATCAAAGGCATCTGTCAACAGACTCATCGCGGTTCGATCTGCTACCGATGGACATGCTCATGCATCATGCGCGTTTGCTTGCCCTTTATCGCTTAACAACACAAAACGGACTACCGCCCGGTTAACCGATGCTGGTTCCAAAAGGAAACGGAAATGGTGGACAAAAGTCGCGCTCTGCTCGACAAGCGAGCTGATGACACGAGACTTTCATCTTGTCGCTCCTGTTGCTCGCTGCTGCTGTTGACACTCCTGCCTGACGACGACGAAGCCAATCGTTCCTGTTCGAGGGCAGAGAGTAGTAGACGATAAAAGGATGCAGCAAAGGCAGTAGCACACCTACACTCAACACCGAGCGATACCGGAGCCGGAAGCGGTGCGCGACGAGACTAGCTAGGCGTCTCCATCGCAACGCCGTCGTCCATGCTCGAGAATTCTGGTCTGGTACGCTCACCCGGTCTGCTCTGATTGAATGTGACTGTTTCGTTTAAAAATCGATTGACTTTTATTTGCCATCCAACCGACGCGAACCTAAACCAACCGAAAACGGGACCGTTAGGAGATTGATCGCGAGCCAGGAGGTTGGGATGGTTCAGGAGAGCACAGAGAAGGAAGAAGCCAATGGTTCCCTGTTGTGGTTTCCAATCATGTGTTGCTAGAAATGTGATGGTGGTTTCTGGAATTTCTTCCCTTTATCTCTTTCTCTGTCTATTTTCCTTCCTTTTCTACTGCCATTGTTTTGTGTTGTGCAATCTACACCCTTGGCATCGTGGTTTGGCACATTCACTATCGTTACGGAGGAGTGTACAGAATGATTTTTCTTTTAAGTTTGCAAGCAGCGGAAAAACAGTGAAAATGAATCCTCGTTTCCTTCCTTCCTGGTGCATGCATGTGCCGATTGGAGTTTTCGGCGTTGTCACGTTGTCAACCGGACGGATGCTACGACATTCGATACATCGTTGCTACGTTACTACATTGCTGCGATCATCAACGGCTCGTAACAATGAGTTTGCTTCTGTTCCCAGGAGCTGTCGTCGGAATTAGAATTGAACGGGATGAAACCAAATTGTCTTCGTTTGTCAAACAGATCCAGAGACAGTGTGCAGCATTGGAATGAGAGTTCTCGAAATGAAGAAGTCGAGATTTTATTTTGTAGCCCCCGGCCAAAAACACAGGATGTGTGTGAAAAAGGATATTACATGCCAAGACCGTGGCATTGATTGTTTATCTGCTGTAATCCCGTTTAGCAAAATTAATACTTGAAAACAATGTGTGTTGGATCAGTAAATGAACTTCAAGCAATTTTTGCAACCTTTTTTGGTTAATATACTTCTAATAATCATTAAATAAATCCCTCAACTTTTAGACACTCGGTTCGACAATGCGCTTAGTGAAATTCACTTTTCACTTCATTTCATTGCCATTAATTTTGAGAGACGAGATTACCGGTAAACGGTTTGTTTTACATTTGAAACCGATTTGGTTTTACGATGCGTCAACGACCCAGCGCTGATCCCCATTTTTTCCGACTGGCAAATCTCTTAAAGCAAGCATTCGCTTTATGCGGTTGAATGAAATAGCTTTAGCTTAATCCTCCTCTTTTCTTCATTTCATTTTCCCGATCACCCAGGCAGGCCACGTGAGTTTGCATAATTTACCAGCTAATTAAGGCAGCTAGCCGTTAGCCGAAGCGCGCCACGAGTCCAGTCCGTTTGTGATGACTATCGTTTTGCTAAAACGAGATAAAGGGCGGAAAAAAGGAAAATCCTACACTAGTGAAACCTCTCGCCAGCTACAGTCACTGGTGGTGGGGAGCTCAATTAAGCAGAGTTTAATTCATTAATCTTCCCCAAGTCCAAACCAAGCGACCAACGGAACCAACGCAGTGGACCTTATCACTGCAAATTAAACGGCGCGCGCGCCATTGTGCAGCTGCATCTCTAATGCTCATCTCGCCAGCTCATCAATTACAGCCCCACTTCACTCACTCGATTCGGTGGCAATGCAATGTAAAAAAACAACATTCCACCCTTTCACAATCCCTCATTTGCATGAGCGTCCCATTTGATCTCGAGTGAGTCCTTCCTTCACTCACAACCGGGCACACACATGCATGTCAGGGTGCATCACACGAGAGAAGACAAAGGGGCCAGCGCGAGTTTGATTGATTACGATTTGTACACCGATGCTATTCGATGCTTGCTGCGGCCACTTGTGCCACGTTTACAGTTCTCATCCCACCGTTCGATGCGCGGCGCGTCGATGAAACCCCCACAGGGGGGTGGTTACGCTCCGGTACAATGCAGGACTCTCAAAGGACCGCTTTCGCTTCGCTGGAAGCCGGAGATAAATCGCTCGTCGTGACGGCGCATATGTCTGCCTCATTTCCAGCGAGCAGCGAGCAGCGTCCAGCAGTGTGTGCATGCTCGTCGTCGACTGTTTATCGACGGTGCTGTCAGTGGCCGCAACCAGACGCCGGACTGAGGATGGAGAGTGAGGAGGACGGTGCTGGGATATGCTGTCCCTAATCAGCGTCAGCTCGGTGTAGGATAACACTGACTTTCCTATTAATTTGCGGCCCCTCCGTAGCAGCGAGCCGTAGCTAGCTCACCGGATGTTTTCAACATGAGGCAAATGAGATTGAGTTTCACTTTCACAGTGACATTCACTGGACGATGTGATGATGTCCCTCGAGGCAGGTGAGGGTAAGGACGCTGGTTGTAGTCGTGTAGTGGTGACACCGAAAACAGAGGACATCAATTGATCGATCGAGCGCACGCTGCTCAGTGCAATTAGAGCTGACATTGGTATCGACAATTGGTAATTGGTTGACCAGTTATACGATACTCATCTTAGGTGCATTTTTTCCGAAAGATGATATAAGAACTAAATAGTTTTTTGATAAAAGTATGAAAAGTTTTACTTGCTATACTCAAATGATTCAAATGTCAGAGAAATTTGAAGTCATTTTCACAAAGAAACCATCGAATGAAAGTCCTTGCTGCTGCTGCTGCTGCTGCGGTTGCTGCTCTACTAAATGTCATTAACTGTTGAAAACCGAGCGCTGGATATAAGTAAACAAAAGATGTATGGCTGAACCCACTATACGCTGCCAAAACCATCAGCACAGTTCCCCGATGGGGGTGTGTTGACTGAGTTTCAATGTTTGATGTAAACAGAGCACTACAGCCCGACCCAACACAACGGCGGTGCGTCCGAAAACATCATCCTGGCCGGTTCCACATACAACCGTATGCCATGTGGTTGACCACAGTGAGTACACCTGTATGCTGTAAATACGCTCTTACTGGATTTATGTATACACTGGAGTATTCAGTTGCATAGCTGGTTGACATCCCATTGGTAAGAACACACCTTCACCATCGAACCAGTCACTGGCAGTGGGCTGTGGGGTTGGCCGGCCAGCCAGGGCCAGCACACGCAGCACGCCGGCAAGTTTGTTGAAACTTCGAATCCAGCAAAAGCTCAATTACAGCAAACAGCTCGAGCGAGTCATTGTTTAACAGTGGACCAACCATCGTCGTCAGACGGTCGTAACCGCGCTTCATTAGACTATTTTTGGATTTACGCGTGGCACAGAAAAGTCTGGAAAACGACAGTTGGCAACCATTTTCAACTGTTGAAACGAGAAAATTCAAAAACCTTCATCTTTCTCGCCGTCGTTCCCGCTCATTGGTTTGAGCATTTATCCAGACAGACTAATTATGTTAAACACCAACCACCACCACCGTGCATCCTAAGGACCTCTTGTAAAATCTGCCAGGCGCACGTTGCAGCTATGAGCAGGAATGGAACGAGCAAATTAGGAGGGGAAAATATCGATTTTCCTCGCAACGCTTACTGCACGCGGCTCCGGATGCTTCTCTTGAAAGCATGACCTTGAATAAGGTCTCCAGGAAGTCAACACGTAAATTCACTCGCTCCACAGTTTTAGCTACTTTTGGCCCAAGTACCAGCAGTTAAGCTGACTTTTCATTTTTGGCATCATTGAGACCGAAATGTATGTTTGGGGCCTACTCCAAAATGGTGGAAAGCAATGTAATACGACGTCAAGAATATTGTACGATCAGCTAAATCAACTCACCATATCTGCTCGCATTATGCTGATTATTTGTAAATGAAATGCAAATTTTGTAAAACAACCCAGCAGTAAATATTTTAAATCGGTAGAAACGTAGACTGGGCAGTTATTTAAACATAATTATGATAATTGCACTTCAAGAACAATTGATAACTGTACTTTTTTAGCAGTAGCATCGGTGCAGGTTGTTAGTTTGTTTAATCACAAAAGAACAATGTTAATATGTATGCTTCCATCTATTAGGCAGTTAATACCGGTGGAGTTTTTCGTAACAATAGAGGAACAGAAATGGAAATGAAATATTCATCGCAAAATTAGTAAAAGGTGTCGACGCACGACTTCTCTATCAAAAACCCATTTACTCTCATCCCGTTGTCCATACCGTAACCCAAAAATTGTGCAAATTTTATTCCAAGCACCATTTAACGCCTGTTTGCTGTTCGACGGCATCGCATCCAGCATCGAATTAAAACGATTGCAAATTTGCTCATGGTCCCGTACGCTCGTATCGCATGACGCTGCTGACTCACGCATTAAATATGTTCGCCAAATAGGAAGCGCAACAGAAAACGGTCGTCCGGGGAAGGAGTTCTCGGTAGACCAAAGGCCTAAGAACGATGGGGCCACTTCAGGACGAGGGGAGGTGGATGCCGTCGCTCTGTTCGTGTCGCTGAATTAATTTAAGCGATTTAAGCCAAACGTTCTTGCATAAAATAAGAAAATCATTACGAATGAGCCCCGCCGCCCGACGCCACCATCTTAACCCTTGGCACACTGAAACGATCTCGGCCAGTTTTCAGCACACAGCATCCTT
>NC_064877.1:11540000-11545000 GCF_943734665.1 Anopheles aquasalis
ATACTTTAGATGGGCCAGCTGATGCTGGTGCTGCTGTATCTGAGCCTGCAGCTCACTCAGGCTCATCAGGGGATCGAAAATCTGCGATAATCGCCTCGGTGGACTCTCTTCCGTCATTTTTCCCCACAGTTTTCCTTCTTCGTTTTTGGCTAGCTGTGTGAGTGAGCGGGGCGCGCCAGTTGGCCTCTGCCGATGCGGACTAGATGCGGTGTCGCAGCTTTTGTGTAGCGCTTTTGTGTTAACAGCGACGGCGCAGGTGACGCAAGCGCCGCCTCCACTCGATTGACATTATCGATTCATTGACTCTCTTGGAGGCTGAAAAAAATGAGGAAAAAAGGGAAATAGGTTAACAACATTCTATTGTTGTCGGAATGCCAATGAAGGCTTCTATAACTCTCAAAAACTAGAAAACAATCACAAAGTCGTATCTCACGCAGTTGAATAAGGACATTGTTCACCATAAATCATCGTTTTTGCGGTCACGACTTCACTTCTCTTCGTGTGCGTGCTACGGTGGCGTTCGAAAGCATCCTCTGCACGCATTTCCATCGCCAGAAGAGATAAGATTTTGATTCGTGACTGCATGGAAGTGCACGTTAGGACGTTGTGCACTCCTGCAACTCGGCTCTAAGAGACTCCCTGAATGTGTACCGCACTACTAGATCATCCCATCTCGAACGCACTAAATTATGAATTTATCGTTCCCACAATTCCCACGAAACCTTCTGGAGTGGACAGTTAGAATGCATGCGTTGTAGCCAGTTTTAGGTTGCGTTTGTCATCACCAGTATCTTCCTTGCGGATTTCTAGTTGTCCAGAGGGATATAGAGAAGTAATTTGTAATTTATACAGGTTCGAAAAGGATTGTGCAACGCTTGGAAAAACAAAGCAAATAATTATTATGTTTCACCTTACGATAAAAGCTTTGTTGAATAAAAAGCCAAAAAAACCGTTGAAATTTCGTTCGCGCGTCTGAACCGTTTTTCCGTTGCCTTTGTTCTCCTTTTTTCCCGCTTCTTCTCCATTCGTCCAGTCATCCTCTCTTCCCGTATAACATCCCCGCTTTAGTACTTAAGTATAATGTAAATATAACCCAGAAACCCACCACCACGCGTAAACCTAACATTTAACTTTGAAATCAAACAAGCTTCAAACTTGATTCGATAAAATAAAATTTCTTCGTAATAAATCATAACATTAATCAGATCAAGCTGGTTATTAAAAAATTAATGCTCAAAGATTCTTATGTTTAGAAAAACACAAAAGCAATAACACAAACTCTCTAAAGAATGATTGCAGAAAACACAATACAGAACTACGATACAATTTCGTCCTTTCTGAACCAGAACCGATCAAAAGCCGACCCAGAGTAAATCCTTAATTTTCCGGAATCGTATTGTGCGTGTATGTGTGCATATGTATGTGTGTATGTGGCAATAAAACGATGCTGTCACGCGCCGGAGTAAAACCAAAAGCACCGAACCGCCGAACAAATCCATCGCGTCATCACTTCTCGTTCCATTTTCACGTACCAAAAACCTCAAAATGAAAACAACCATGAATACCGTCGTGATAAAGGGTGCTCGAACGTTCTCCCAGAACGGGGGAAATCGAGAACACACACGTGAGGGGAGGAGGAGAACCGTATCCTCCGCACTAGCACACAAACACGTCCTCTCCAACGGGCTTTGGTCGTACATGGGCTATCACTTTTCAACAAAGAAATATCTCACCCATCAAAATATCACTTCATTGGGGGTTGTGTACCAGGAGCAGCAGCCACAACAACACCATCGTCCTCGTGGCCACCCTTAAAATCGGGAAAACCCCCGGGCACACACCATAGGAGGGGTGAATGCTTGAGTTGAACCTGGTGACCATGGTTGGGTGACAACAAAATAAGGAAATCGATCGCGCGCACACATAGACAGCGCGCATTGAATCGAAATGAATTGAGAGGACTTGGCCGGTGTCACTGCTTCCGCCTTGCTTTTCACACACTCTCCAACGTGTTGTCATTGTCATTCGTGTGTTTCGAGCATGCCACCAATGGAAAATGAGGATAAAACGGTTTGAGAGCAACGGATATGGGGAGAAGAAAGAAGGAAATAGGATTTTCCAAACACCTGGAGCACGGGTTATGCAAAAAAGGGGTTGCTGTTCTTCATTTCCCCCGTAATACTGAGCGAATGATGATGTGATTTAAACATTTCAATACATTGGCCACTCATCCTCATCCTCTTCTCACCTGAGGTCAACGTCAAAATTTGTACGGCAACGCCACGCTTTTCAATCGAAATATGCCGCCTAGACTGGGCGCAATTGTTATTGGGTCGTCCGTCGCTTAAATCTATTGGTTAACGCCGTGTTTACAAACCGATTTGTGTACCAATCGGTGGTGAATTGATTCCGCATGTTTAGTGTAATTCAATTTGTTCACATTTACATGAGAGATGAGCGCATGTTTGGCACCGAGTACCGAGTGCAAAGGGGAGAGGAACTAATACACAGGAGGCACTTCATGAATCATCAAAACAACAAACACAATTTATGTGATTCATAAGAAAATTAAATTTTCATTCATCAATACCCTCTGTAAGCAAGGGGGCGCCCGGCAACCTTTCTGAAAATACCTTTCCTCCTCAAAAATCTTATAGAAATTCACTCAAACGCTCGCCAACCAAGCTGGTTGAAGTAAATAAACAACTATTCATACCAGACACGCCCATACGAGCCCTCGTCAGGGCCTCCCATCTTTACCATCGACTTCAATAAACTATCAGAGCCCCGATCCGGGGCATGTCCTTTTGTGCAAATTACTGCTGCAGTCCTCCTGCTGCTCATTCGAAACGGAACGTAATGAAGGGTTTCTTAAATAAACTCGACAACGACGACGACGCAGAAGAAGAAGTAGTAGCTGAAGAACAGTAACACGCCAGCCAAAAGGGGGTTCCGGTCCATTACGATCTGGTTTAGCTTTAGTGCCTTCCCCCGGAGTGCCAGTGTTGTTGGCCGAGAGGGACCGGGGAGGAGAAGGGCTTCATTTCGAGCTTTCGAGCAGAAAGGTAACCAAACTGAACCGAACCGAACGGAACCGATTCCCATGCTTCGGATGCCAAATTACTGCAGAGTTTTCAGTAAATTTCCCGTAACCCACAGCAGCAGCAACTGGCCAGGCACCAGCCAGCACCAGCCAGCTTCCAATTCCCCGTAACCACATCTCCGGTACACCAACCCGGGGGTAACTACCACCGGCATTAACTTATGCTACGTTCGGGGTAATGAATTTTACCAACCTTTCAGATTAGGTTTGCACAAGTTGCACAAGTGAACCTTCCCCGAGGTTCCCGTTGGTTCGCTTCACTAAACCTGACGTTGCCAGCGTTGTTCCATCGAACTGCTATTGACTGCGCTCCTCCTCGCCTCGGGTATTCTGGGTGCAAAAGGGGGAGGCACGGGGCACCACAAATTGCCTGCAGAGTCTTCGCCCCCTGCTAGTTCTCGTTATCAAACGATTGGATTCTCAGGTAATAATACACACTCTCTCTCTCTCTCTCTCTCCCGTGTGGTTCTTGTTGAGATGGGGAGTGAAGTGCTTCTCGAATTATGCTTTCGGTTGCCCAGCATCAACTCCAATCATTGAGAGCGGGCGCTCGTGCACCAGAACCGTCGCGATCGATCCAATCCCCTGCGATGGAACTTCATCTCAAGGTTTGGTTATCCAACGAAGCGAATACTACTGCGACATCATTGACACTTGGAAATAATTACCACAACTGGGGATTGGGCCTTTTATGGGTTTGGTAGCGATTCGATTCAGGTGCCCTTTCTTTCGGTTCATTTCTGCGCAACACGAGGAACCGCTGCTGCTGCTGCTGTAGTAATCATAGCAGTTCATGTGCTTCAAGTCTGCTAAACTCGGATTACTTGGGGTGACCCTCTTCAGAGTGGGATGCGTAATCGATCAACATTCGTTATAATGTTCTTCTTTTATTGTTAGCAGCAGCCTCCTTTCTTTGGGATCACGTACTTTAGACCGAAAAGAAGGGTAAAACACCACCGGACGTAAGAAAGTAAGAAATCTAAACTTTGAGCTGCTTACAAGATACAAAGATCCGGAGTGCAAAACGAGACAGTCGCACGGCAAACTGTCGTCAAAGTTGAATTACTTCCGCCACCAGAGCAGAAGCACTCAATCATCACCATTTTCCACCGTTTCCTACCAACTTCCCGCTTCGGGCCTAGGGTTCACGGTTCGTTATCAGGGGGCGTCAAGTTGAAGCGCCATGAAAAAGCGGAAAATCAGCAAATCCTCCGCAAAAAAAGGAGAAAAACGCCCACCAACAATGTCTACTTTCACCCACAATCACACCCGATGTCAATGAGGGTGCGAGGTTTGGCTTTTTGGAGAAAAAAAAGAAGAAAAGAAACTCAAAAACCTCGGTCGCGCCAACCTCGACGGAACACCTCGAAAGCAAATAAATCCATTAACACAAATTTGATTTTCTACCAAAACTTTTATCAATTTGATTTATAGATAAAGTTGCTTCAGGGGCCCTGGGATGGGCACAGCATCATGGGCATGGGTGTGGTAAATGATGAAAATACGCCCGCTCCAACCCAGGCACCGATCGGGAACGACATTCACGCACCGGGTGAGATTCGATTGCGGAGTTGCGGCACTTGCGCGCCTGTCCTGGCCTGGCCTGGCAGGAGCTGGAAGCATTGCAGCAAAATTCTTTCATCAACACCATAAATCAAGGCACACCGAGAAATAAGTAAGAAAACTGGGCACCTTTCGGCTTTCCCTGGCCCATATGGTCCGGTCGCAACAAAGTCGCAAGAAAACTCCGGTACAGCTGGTCCGCCATTTTTCACTTCCGAAACCAGCCGTCCTGGCAGTGTCCCCTATGTCCTGTCAATGCGTCTAGCTAGCGTGGAAGTAAGAGGTTGACAACAAAGTGGGATGACGGTGACGTTGGTGAGTTGGTGAGGTTCTT
>NC_064877.1:11547500-11552500 GCF_943734665.1 Anopheles aquasalis
CCAAGGTGCCGTGGGATTTTGTATTTAATTAACATGCCCACGATCCTAAGATCAATAGTAAGCAGTAAGCTAATACCTTCTCTTTCTTCTACATTGGATTGATTAGATGTCGAGACTAGAAAAGATTCAATGTATTTTCATCAACAAGAACAGCGATATTGTGCTCACAGCGGCGGAAAACTACCTTCACTCTCAATCTATCTTTGAGAAAGTTATAATAAAATGTCCCCATCGTGACATAAACAGCTTCAAATATCACATTTCGGGCATAGTATGCATGGTCAGCAATGAATGCTCTTTGGAGAGAATTCCTGGAGCATCTACGATCACAAACAATGCACATGGCACGTGGAAGACGCGGAAATGACGCTGAAAGCAGTGACTCATCAATGATCTTCCACCGTTTTCGCGTAAAGATCAACCATAATTCAGCTCCCAATGCCTGCAGTACACAGTAAACATTAGATCCTTCCTTAAAGACAAACGGCGCAAGATTGTATAGCAACTTTCGCCGTTTGCCATTTAACCCATCTAACCGTTAACAACCTGTTTCTTATTTATAAAAAAACATAAAACCGGAACACAACGATAACCCCAAAAAGATGCCACATCAACAGCCATTTGCGTGCAGAACCGTTGGTGCGTAAATAAAAGAGCCGCTGCTGCGATGGCGTTCGGTCGGTTCGTGGTATGCGTGGTCGTTTGATTGGGTCCGATCCCGACCGGCAATGACTCCTCATGAAGTCGAATTAGCATAATTTACTCTTTGGAAAAGAAACAACAACAAAAAAAACCGCTTGGACCAGCGATATGATGCGCGGTGATGAGCAGAACTGCTCCATCATGGACGTATCATCAATCTGCGAGCAGCACCATACCATCACCCGGTAAACGGTAAGGACAGGTGGCCAACGCTCCTCGCGAATCATCATCTCGGGCGGCAGGTCGGAGGATGAATGGAGAATCACACACCGGCACGCAGGTCCCATTTTAATACCGCCGATAATCGTTTCCGGGACCGGGATCAGACACAGCACGACACCACGCTGTACCATAAATAAATTAAGTTCAATTTAATTTTGTTGAAATTTATCACTGGACACTGGATTACGCACTTTCGCGTTCGCTTTTTGACCCCTTTTTGCGCATTTGACCTCGATTATGACGAGCGAGAGCGAGCGAAAAATTATGTGAAAGATCAACAGCACAATAGAATCGGTCGGTGGAATGTTATGGAGGAAAATTGATTATCCTACCGGTGGGGGCCGGCGCTCGTCAAGTGGCATAAAACTTTATGATTCCATTGTTCATTAAAACGGTATTAACCGATGTGATCGGAATCGGGTACCCTTAAATGGTTCCGTTTTTTTTTCCTTTCCCTTGAAACCACAAAAGATCCATTTGTCCCCGGCGTACCAATCCAATCATGCCGACGCAATATGCACGATAATCGAGATCGAATTGATCGAATTTTCGGAAAGAAGCTCCCAGAGGTCCCCCGCACACCGAGATGTGCGGTGAAACATCGTCAACCGGCACGTCAATGGGTGCCTGGAGGCGTTCAATTTTGCGTAAAGATTTAAGAAACGCCGGACACGATAACAAGAATCGTAACAAGCATCGAAATGGTATCATTTTATTGCGCTTCAACACGTCCGCCAAAGGGAACCAGGATGGAGGGGGCCCTCAGAAGAAGTAGAACATCCAACATACACAAATCTTAGCCCGACCGGCGAAGGGAGACCGAAAAGGGGAGCGGAGGCCAGGGGACAATAAAAAAGGAAAACACATGTCGTACCCCCCAACCGCACGAAGTGCTCCCTCCCTCCCTTTCTCGATTGGATGTGATTCATCCGAATCGATTACGACGAAACGGAAAGCGATATGCCACTCCGGGGAGACCTACAATGCATCCGTCGAGTTACCAAGACGACGAACGTGTGAACGTGAAACCGGCCGCGTTGCCGGTACGCCACCCAAACGTGAGACCAAAAGGAGTGTCTTGTAATCTTGATGCTATGCAGTTGCGGCGCTAGAAAGGAAAAAAAAAGATACCGGCTTTCTATTTTTCTATTCCACTCCCCAAATACCGCAATGTTTGCAGCAGCAGTAGGCAGTTTGGTATAAATTTTCATAAATCGATGACTTTTATTGAAATATTATTCAGATTTGAGTCTGCGCCCGAAAGGAGCGATGGCGCTTTGAAAAATATTCTTTTCGTACTTTTCCTGGTACTCCAACATGCGTAAGATGATGGCCATACAATTCGTGTTCGAGGGAATCGATTTTCAAACGCCATTTAGAGCGCAATGTGTTCTGTATTTGTAGGAATTGCAATTCACGTCTGTGAGTGATGGTCGTACTGAGAGATTTTTTTTGTTGGGCTCAAAGAAACCGTACTTAGCACCAAATATGAAATCAGCTAAGTATTTTCTAATCATAGGCCCTTTATGGTCTAACACGATGTCACAATCCTTCGAATATATTTTATCATGTACAATTCCCACTCCTGTATAAGTCGCAGTTGGAATTTTGAACCAAAAATCTTGGAAAAACACATTTTCTATACAATTTTCCTTTCACCAAGCATTCTGAATAATTTTGAAGGAGACAAGAAAAAGAAAAGGACACTTTTACTACTTCTTTATAAGTCTTATGCGAATTTTAGCCCCAAAACAAGCGAACATAAACTGCAATTTTACACAATAAAATATGATATTATGCAACAAGAAACCGGACACAGTTGAACCTACAAAACAGAGCTATGCATAAAAAACATGGCGAGTGAAAGTGAACATTTACACAACGAAGTGTTTTTTTTTTCTTCAAAAATCAACACAAAGTAACAAAAGCCAACCTCATTTGCGATTCAAAGTGGCAACGTGAGCCGCACACAATTCACTCTACCAAACCAAACCACATAGCATAAAACCAACGAACCAAAAAAAATAATACAAAAACACATCAAACTAACAAAATGTTCAATCAACGCGGCAGGCGCACCGTGGCAGTTAATTCATTCCGCTAATTAAATTACCCCCCATGCACACTCACGGCGATTTCCGTCATAATTCTCGTTATCCGAGCGCACAACTGCAAAACCCACAATCACCGCCATTGAACGCACGTGGCCCAATCCGACACTTCAATGGTCAATTAAGCATTAAACTCCGCTCCCCTGCAATTAATGCCACCCAGACCAGACCAGAGATCGATCGAAACGCCCAAGCGCCATCGGAACGTCGATGATCGGTGGTGCACTTTTTTTCTTCGATTAAACGAAATTCCTAAACCAGCGATGCTGAACAACAGCCGAACAGTGCGCGATTTGCATTACAATCTGGCGGTGAGTGTGCTGCCGTTGTGTTTTCTGCAGTTTCTGGTCTGATGCGTCGGAAGGAGGCGTTTTTTTTTCGGTGGAGGTGAGCATCAACAATGGACAACACAACACTTTCTCTCGCGGTTACGCCATCGTGAAAAAGTGTGTTTATTTTATTAATAATCATCCTCAGGCCTCCGTCGTCGTGGCTTCCCGGCTCCGGTGTGGCCTCTCTCGATCATTACCGCCCACACAGTGCGAGAGACAGCTTAGTGAAGGGCCTGCCAGCGACAGTTGGACAAATGCCCGAGCCCCTATTATCGTGCTCTCTGCATCAACTGTTTCAATGTAGTCAGATGAAGCAGTCGCGGGAAGTGAAGAAAAGAAACTCCTCTTCCTCTTAGCTAGCCAGCCACCTACACGCTTCGGATCCGCGGTCCCGGCCCTCCAGATAAACCATTTGAGCATTCCCACTCGGAGGTCCCCAATGGCACGGGGCCCGATATTGCCAACGCGCCACAAGGGGTCAATTTACTTTATGACCGAATTAATAATCATCTCCTACGGGGTCCCCCTTACCAACCTACCACCCCCCTCCTCTGCCCAGCATTGTGTGTGCAGCATAATGATGCATCGCAACGAGCGTACTCGGACATCGAGCATTACACAACATGGAAACTGTGTGCGTGCGTGGGCGAGAGGGCCTCCTCGTCGTCGGCCCAATCCGTTGTGTCTCGCGGCGCGCCAGTCCGTCAAATTACAATAATCATCATTACGATAAAGATAATAATTATAATGCGTGCAGTGCACAATGCAACACACATCTGCACACCACCATCGATGCTCGGGGTCAGCATTAATGCATAATTGGAGACGACATCGGGGAGTGAGTAGCGTGAGCCTCTTTAAGCGTACCACAGCATCTCCTTCTGATGTTAAAGCTGGGTTTACAACACGGGATGGTTGGTCTTGGGAGGTTCCGAGTAACTTATTCCCATTGTGTTGCTAGCTTCCGTTTGTTATAGTTGATCCCCATCGTTAGATTGGACGCTTTTAGCTGGAATGCAACATTGCAACTGCATATTGCAGAGCTCGAGCATAGCGTAGAGCACACACGGTAGTGGAATCTATTTTATTGCTTCTCCTCACCTGCAAACCCTTCCCGGCACCGTTCCCGGGTTCTAAACATTCCAAATTCTCCGGACGATTTGCAGTTCAATGCACCATCCACCGGTGCGCCAACAAAATGATCAAATAGTATGCAGTTCCTCGCCCCTTTGTAAGGCCAATACTCGAACTGTACTCCCAATACTCCCGATAGCAGCAGCAACACGTCAAATCGATGCATCAAAACGATTTCCACAAAAAGAGAACACGGCCGCACCAGTAAATGCCGTTTGCCGTCGAAAACAATCATCGAATTAGATCATTATTGCATTCCACTGCAGGTGATAGGGGTTGAATGGAAAATTGGATCCACCGCATTATGATGGTTTCAAATGTAGTAAAAAAAAAGGAAACGAAATTGCTCAAATTTTGGCCATAAATTTAAAATCTAAATTAAATGTATCAGTACAGTATGAAGTCGAGGTGTTGTGTTAAGTGTTCCAAAGCCAATTTGTTATAAGTTGATATAGTTTGATACATTAACACCAAGGACATAGCTCGATCATCGTAAGTG
>NC_064877.1:11555000-11562500 GCF_943734665.1 Anopheles aquasalis
TCACATATGGCCACTAAACCAAACAACACCAGCTACCGGCCTCGTTCCGGTTCGCTGCGCCTGGAGCGCAAGGGACATTACAATTTATTACCCACGCCAAAAATTTCACATGCACAACTTCCGGGCGGAAATAAATTGGCGTTCTTGGGCGGCAGAGTTGTTTGCCGCGAATTTTCACGCTCAAGCGCAAACGCGTCGGTAAACTTTTTACGCCCAGTAGTAGCAGCAGCAGCAGCAGCAGCACGCCGACCGTCGGAAAATCGGACGAACGAGTAGAGCGATCAATCTTGTGACATCTTACGGCACAGGCCATTGGGCAGAGTGTGCCACATGCACGAAGGTCCGCAAGTCTCATTACGCGTGACTGCGGATATACTTCTTCTCACCGAAGGTTCTTTTCTTCCGGGGCAAAACGTTGTATTTAGAATTATTTGTATTTAGACACGTGCTGAGCGCACATCAATCACCACTGGAACACCTACATCCATCAACAGGCACCGGAGAGTAAGAACTTGCTAGTTGGAGCATTTCGTTTCATCAAACAAACGATATCGGATCGGATCGGATGCCCGACGTAAGTGAAAAACCCGTTCGGCTAGCGTTGTGTCGTACGATTAAACCCGTCACCATGGCATGGTGACGAGGATGAAAGCCATTCCAGAAAACCCTTCCATAACAACAGATCGCCAACGGCAAGACCATGTTTGTGCCGGATAACAACACTGGCCCCCGGGTTGACTTTTTGTGTCCAATGATGAACCATATGAGATGTGTTACACTGGCAGAGCGTAGTAACAGCGAAAAAAAAACCCATCTCCGCAACCGGGAACCAGGATCCGGTAGTCTAGCCAACCGGAACCGGTCCGTCCGCGAATCACCTAGACGACGCCGCGCTCTCCCCGATATGTAGAGTAATCCGGAACGGAAATACGGTTTCATTTTCTCGTTCACCATCTCGTCGCTGTTTCCTGCTGGCCATCCGGTCACCGGTGTCCCCATCATCGAGCGGCAGCCATCACCACCACGTCGGATAAAGCGTGTCTCCAAAGTATCCGTTCTCCCTTTTTTTAACTCTAGAATCCTCACCAGTCGCCATTCATTTGTAACGGCAGCTGGTGAACATTTATTTCGTCCGTATCCGCGCACCGCTCCTCACCGTGGACGCTGCACATGTCACCGTTTCCGTTGAGATTCAGTGACTCCACACCTGATGCTGCTACTGCTGCTGATTTCAGTGTCCTAGCAGTCAGCAGCAGCGGGACTCTATGTGTCTGTTCCACGGGACATCGTTGTATCGGCTTGGAAAAAGCGGATTAAAATTGGAACATAACGGTGAGCGAGTGGTGAGGATTATGGGGGCGTGCTGGCAGACAGAGCGTTGAAAAGGATTTTCATATGTCTATAGACCAGCACCGGACACTTACGGAGCTTCCAGTGAGCCCAGGGAATGCCCTTTCGATCAGTGTAATGTACAACATTAATGCCTAAAAGCGAGTGCTCCCGGCATCCTCTAAAATAATGTATTCGTAAACTGCTTTTACTCTCGAGCTCTGCTTTCTTCGCAAGTTCACCAAGTGATCTATTCCAGCACAGAACCCTTCTTCGCTTAAAGCCGTTTATCGACTTATGGTGTACCAAACACTGTGCTCCACACATTAAAGCACACATTTTAGCGACCCCCAAAACCAAGTGTAAAATGGACTTGGAAAAAGGGGAATTGTTTCGATCGCCTCCTGCGCATCGCTTTGGCAGCAGCACAGAAACAAGAACGCCCCCGAAAAACGAGGACAAGCGAAGCGAAACCAAAGAAAACTTTCTACCAAATGTGCCCATCACGCCACGTCTGTCTCTCGCCTCTTCATGTCCACAAAAACCTGGGCCAGAAATTCAGGACAAAAAACTCGGAGTGAGAATTCCCCCTATGGTGTGGTCCAACCGAGGCATCGCGCCAATATATTCTAGCGTCACGGACATCGAGGGAGGTTGTCGGTATTCTCGCCAACCACCAACCCACCCCAAGTCTATTGCCTAGACTGTGTCACAGGTGTGGCATGTGCTGGTCTAGCCAAACCGTCCGTTCCAACCGGGTTAACCGCAAGCTCAGGCCAAGCCAAGGCATCGGAGACATCGGATTCCAGTACAGAATGCCATCGCGCACCACTGGCGAGGTCGAGTCGGCTGGCAAATAGATTTATTACTGCACCAAAAATTCATTTCCCGCCTCACACTCGCTGACGCTCTCTCTCTCGCTCTCTCTCTCTCTCTGAGGCCGATGCGGTGCACGCCCTCTGCTAAACCACGAGGCAAAGCAAGGCGCGGCGAATCACTGTGGTCATCGAGCCCTCTCCTGGGTGTAGGAATTAAATTCCCAATTTAATTTTATTCACTTCACAAATGTGGCCACATCTCGGAGGGGGGGGTCAGGGCCAGTAGTCCACCTCCGGTCACTCCGGAACCGAACGGCTTAACCAGCATGGCCACCAGGACGAGCGGAGCGGGTTTTCGTCAGTAAAAATGGAATGGTTTCGGCTTCGAAATTAGACCAATCGAAAGTTTTGCGTCCTGCGTTCGGCTTTCCGGTGGACAGCTGAAGTTGATGAAACCGACGTGACTCCTTTGCATATGAATGGAGCGCAATGAGATGCTTCCCCCCCCCCCCCCCCAGGCGGGTACCAGGCACACCGAAAACTCGAACCATTTAGCCGAGTTCTACATTTCGATTCGACAGAGCTTCAAAACTCGACTGACCTCTCTCTGCTCTTCTGCAAAAGCTGCAAATCCTTTGGGTCACAAACGGTAGCCCCTGGGACGGGACATGTGGACCGGCGGGTGGTTTCTTGGGGAACGGGAAAGGTTCCGCCAAATTGGGACGAATGTTTGGTCCCGCTCCCGGTCCCGAGAACAGGTTCAGGATCAGGATCTTGCAGCAGCAGCAGCAGCAGCTGTGCTGCACGTGAATACGTGATGAGTAGTGGTGTCCAACGAGTGGCCTAGAACGGCCCGGGAGCGTGGACCGTGGTCACGGATGGTCACCGTGCAACTCGGTTTGTTTTGCTGAGGATCTCGGGACAAATTGGGATAGGGCACGTCGTCGCAGGACACAAACTATGCGCCGGGACTAGGATTTTCACTCTCTCTCCATCAATCCGTCTCTATCTCTTTCTCTGTCTCTCTCTCTCTCTCTATCCTCCTGTCTACCAGGCAAAGCCCAACGAAAACATAATAAACGAGCTGCCTGGATTCTAGGAAACTGGAGCTCCAGCAGTCGTTAGATGTTTATTTGCGTTACCAGCCACCCCCACCAACAGCGTGGCCACAACGACGGTCTGGAAATAGAATTCGATCTCGTCTCGGACCCAAGGAGAAGTGGTGGGTGATTGGTTAGCCGGAGGTTAACCGAAAACGTGCAGCATAAATATGAGTCCGCCTAAAGGCCTCGGCACCCGACGGCGTGGAACGTGCTTTCTTCCGTTTGAACCCATTTCAACCCGTATCTATCTCGTCAACCGGGGCCATTGACCAGCGGTACCATTCCGCCAGCCATTTGCCAGCCATTGTTTCATGCCGCTAATGATGGTGTTTTGATGTCGTTGTCGTGGCGCCTTGCTTTGTTTGGGTTTTAATACAGCAAAACGGTGAGATACATTTCGAAATTACATCACTTGGCGTGTACGGCTAATTTATGCAAACTCCCGAGTCCCGATTTCCTTTGCAGTAGCAGCGGAAGCACTTCCAAAGATTGCTTTTCCAGCTCTACATCGCACCCCCGCCGCGGGGGGCATCCACGATATGCCAATTATGTTCAATAGACAACCTAATTGAATAAACAACTATCAATTTTATGCGACAAGCGTGACGTTCGCCGAAAAACTCACAAGCTGGCTGGCTCAAACGTGTTTTGCGCCGGTTACCGCAACGCCGCCGCTTTCATGCTGATTATCAACCGACGATAATCGGCGGCCGAGATTTTCTCGTGCCTTCTAGTGCTCTGGTAACGGTCCAGAGGTTTTCTCGTCTGGCACGTACCTATCATTGGAATATCATCGAAGCCTTGGTTGTGAGTGTGCTTGTGGAACCATTGGACCACACCAGCAATTCGGAGCAAATACAAACGGTTCACTGTATGCAACGTTAAACTCATCTTATTGAAGCTCCGTTCCTCGTTTCGGTCACTTTGGATGAAATTAAAAATCTTTTCTCCCTCTGCACCAGATGGGCGCAAGGGAATCAATAAAAACTGATGAAGAGCACGAGCAGAGAGATTAGCAATGCTCCCCCCACTTCCCAGGGTTCATCAAAATGGAACATCTTCGCGGGAACGCAGAATGTACTAAAATGTCATCCCATCCGTTCCACCATCAACACGCGCGCATCCCGGATTATGATGGTGAAGGAATTTTGTGATTATGATGCCCACGGAGAGTTCCACATTCCCAAAAGGCCCGGGACCAACGTCAGCCCGGCAGAGAAACTCATCTAAACGCAGTAAACTTTTACGAGAATCTTCTCGCCTAATGCCAGAATTCATCTACCATCAGTGGATGTATTGGCGAGCTGCCCACCCACCTCCTTCGAAGGAGCAGTGAAGAAACGATCGATCGTGTGCTCTACGCTCTTGGGATGATAAAAATTAACTATGGAGCAAAATATGCTCGCCTTGCCGATAAAGCTCATCAGCATAACGGATCCTTTCGGATGCATCCTTTCTGGGGTCGATTAAGTTAAGAATATCGGAAAGTATTACTAGCAAAAGAACTAAATGCTGCTTCGAGAGAATTTCGTCCATCATATCAAGCGCACAGATATCGATGTAGCCTATTAGAAATTTAAAAAAAGGGCCAGAAACTCGATGATGCAATGCTCAGCTCACAACATACGTTCACCACGAAAAGTGCTAATGCGATCGATTAGACAACGTCATTATGGAACGCAGATTGATCCATTAGAACCACCACCAGCACCGCCGTGGCCATCGTTCTGCATTGACAACATACCACAGACAATGCCATTCGGTTTGAACTAAGCCACAAATTCCATTTTGAAACTCACGAGCACTCGGGCTCTCTTAATTGGATGGAAATAAATGAAATTCCATTTCGATGGCATTCGAGAACCGGAAATGCATTCAGCGCCGCACACACGCCGCCGATTTGCGATTGACCGGATTAAATTATAATGGTTTTACTCCCTTTTTTTTCTTTCACCAGCGATAACCTCATCTAATCGGAATGCTCAAACTAGTGGCTGCTGCGTGCCTAGCGATTCGACCGATTGGAAACATGGAACCATAGCTTTTCGATCGAAATTCGTTATTTTGTCAAATCGAACATTGGACTTTTCGGACACGAACTCTACGGCGGCGGTTTCACAATTTTACTAATAATTCTATTAACGTTCAGTGCATAGGCATGGTTCGGCAAAATCTAATATCTAAAAACACCCAAAAAAAGGCTCAAAAAACCAGCGCCAGGATGATACCCGTCAGCTGTCAGCGGAATGGCGGAAATGCAAACATTCGTGTTCCGGATTCGTTTCCCATTTGGCCGCGCGGCTTCACTCAAGCGCGTTTTTCACGCCAACCCTTCGTGATCGAATTTTCACGTTCGTAGCATCGAACCGTATCTAACTTGAAATAAAATAAAAAAAGGGGTGTATCACAGGTAAAGTGGGAAAAGGCCCCCGCTAGGCTACGGCTACGTGAGTTTACGCGTGCTTCGCGCGACGCGTCCGGAACGCTTTCCACTCACATTGGCGGTGGTTCTCGGGGTTTCCGTTCACGTACCGTTCATTATTTTCACCTTTAATTTCATTAAATTTATCATCAACTTTGCTTGCAAGGTAGGTACGCGTGAGTGAAGACCTGGTCCGTACCACGCGAAAAGGGCGCTACACTCTTCATTGGCCACCGCCGCTGTTCCGGTGTTTCTTTATACGCAGAGCCCGGTATTGAGTTTTGCTAAAGTTAGCCCGCAAACCCCCCGGGGAGAAACAGGAAGAAACTTCCTCGAATGCACAATGTTTTCCCCACCTCGAGATTGAGGTTCGAAAAACACGTTCCCGACGTCCCGATCCGACATGTGGGACCAGTTGCAACGGGTGCGCGCCAGAGCTTTTCATTTCATGTTCGCTCAAACGAAAAAGGGAAAACAGTGATGTTACCCAAAACAATGAACTCGACTGGCCGCATAATGAATAGCACAACAATGAACAGGTGCCAGATTGATGGCAGGATACGTAAAGTTCGCCGTAAACATAGGGGGAATAATTAATTTCAAGTCCACGTGTCCTGAATTTATCGAAAGAATACTTTTCTTTCCTTTCGTGGGACGGTTGGAAGATTGGGAAAGGGAAGAGCCATTGAACAAGTTAGTGAGCATCGAGTGGGTTCTCAAAAAGTTGCACATCTGCTGAAGTTTGGACAAACATTGAGCATGATTGCAGTATTATCAGATGCAGCTCAAAGGTGTAGGCCTCAGCGGTTCTATTCTATCATGTACATAATTTTTGAGAGCAAGAAAACAATTCTAATAAATTGTTATGCAGGTCTGGATACTCGACTCGAAGACGCTAAGAATAAATTTATGTTTTGATTTTTAAAAATCTTCTCCCACCTAAAATTTCGAATCGAATTTACAGAAAGCACGACAGACACTTTACCCGTTTCAATGTGATCTACAAATCCTAAATGCGTGTTCCTCAGCGCCCAAGCACTAGCCACACAACGAACGAACTGTGATCCGATGAAGCGAGGCAAAGATCAATTGATTATTCAGCATGCGTATGCATCGCTTGAACAAGCTTAAACAGCAGGATTTAAATTAAGCATTCCGAGAACTTTTTTTGCCCCTCTACTCTGGAACATTATCACGCGACAGTGAAGAATGAAGAAAAGCGAGAGAAAAAAAAACCCAAAACACAAAACGTTTCATCAGCCACCAAACAGCCTCGCTGATTTCAATGCCAAGGTTCGCGATCGTGGCGTACATAATTTACCTGTCCGACGAGGCTCCCTGAATGATTTTATAGAATGGAAGAAGATGACGCACAGACAATATCGATCACGTACCATCGCCACGAACACATCAAGAACCCGCACACCACACAAAGCCGAATCAATCTTCGAACCGGCGAGCTTCGGGGCCATCCGTAGCTTACCTGTGGGATAAATGGAGAATACAAGGAAAAAAGGCATTGTTATTCATGAACTCATTGAACTGGTTGAAAGATATTTCCGTTGAAGGAAAAAAAAACACCTTAAATCCACTGCTGACATGTCTAGAATGTTTCGGGGCCGGCCGGCACTAAGACAGAGCCCGGCCTTAGCGTTGCCTTTTCATTAGGCAAATTATGCTGTCAAGGGAGATGCTTAGTACACAGGGCTCCATTCCAGGGCTTTCATCAACATTAACTTTCTGTGTTCTTCTCTACCGATAGCTAATTGAAAATATTTATCAAACTTTCTCCATTTCGCCAGCATTCATCGCGGTGAGGATCACGTCA
>NC_064877.1:11572500-11587500 GCF_943734665.1 Anopheles aquasalis
GAGCAGCTCAGCGCGCAGCGAGGTCTGATGTGCCCCTCGATGGTAACTCGATTATTTCGTTGCCTTACCTCGCAGGACCCCGATCCTGTGGCTACCGGAGTCGAGAAGGGACGACGACGATGACACGACAACCTTTCCGCGGGTGACATTTGCATAATTTTCGCAACCCACACACCCATTCCTTCACACCTTGTTACCACCGCATGATGCTCATGTGACCTTTTCCCTTGTGCCGGCTGAGGAATGATGGCGAAGCGAAGCGAATGGAGAGCTTTAAAAATTTGGATCAATTTCGGTCCTCAATCCTACGTCAATGCCTTAGGCAAACGGCGGAGGTGCCTTTGCCGAGTGTGGCCGTGTATTTACTGCGGAACGACGTAAAGTTTACGATCGGAACAAGGAGCAGGTGAGCGGATTAACAAAAAAAAAAAATGCGAAAAGTGTCCATCCACAGTGGGGGACACACGAGCATGATGCAAATCACTGCCAAGCGTGTGATAGATGGATGTCCTGGTGTCCTTCCTTTTGGGTATTGTTGACTTTTGGGTATTGTACGTCCACGGAATAAACCGAGGAAACATTGTAAAACGGCCAATTTCACTTTCCATTCCATTTCCGGAAAAGCACCATGTTGACCCAGATTTTCAAGATACTCCCCCTCTCCTGGTGACATTCTGTGGTAATGAAAACCGATAAAAAGGGATATCCTGAAGAGCAAGATAGTAACCACGTGGAATACTCAAACGGAGAGAATTGAGGTTAATACACTAATCGGCCCGAAATCTAAGGCCGCAATGTACCTCAGAGAACACTCCTTGTGAAATATGCATGAAGCTATGCTATGCCTCAGCAGGTAAACAATCAATGAATCCCGACACCGATTACGGGGATTTGTTTTCACATTTTTCGCCATCGCGTTTAATCACTCTCTCGATCGAGATAATCGTGTCCTCGCAACAGCAACCGTCGCCTCGTTTCTGTCAATTTATATAAATAGCTACTTAATTTGCCTCATTAAATGAACGTCCACAGCAAGCAAGGACCTTCGTTCGAGACCATCGTTATGGTTGGGTATGGCGGGAACGGCGACTGTCTCATGCTCCCTTGCTTTTTTTTTCTTATTGACCCTCTTTCGAAGACTAAACAATGGTCCAGGTGTATTAGCCACCCACCTCAACCTGACCTCGTGACCACGCGACCACGATTTTACTTTCGCCAAGATCCAAGCTCCATTTTGGTCGTTTGAGGATTGTTTTCGCAATCGTCTTCCAGTTAACACAAGGGCCCCACTTCTTTCAAGGACCTGCAAGACGATTTTGTGACACCCACTCTGCCGGTGCCGGGCCCTGATACCAGGTAAGCTTTGGTCACCATCACGACGACAATGACGACGATGGGAAGACAACGACAGAGACGACTTTCCGGCGGAAGCTGAGGCGGCTTCTCGGCGGCTCCGTTGACTTCGTTGTTTCAGGGTCATCTTCCTCGAATGGTGTCCCTCTAACGGTCACAAAAACATCGTCCCTAGCGCTTCGTCTTTCCGCTCTCCTTTGCTTTTAATGAAAATGTTCGACCGACACGCAGTTGACCAGACCAGACCGGGTTGCGGTGACTAAACCGTGGCATAGAAAGGACCGAAAAGGACCAAGTTTTCTCTCTCTATCTAGTCGTCGACCACACCGCAAGATCCTTGCACACCTCTTGCTCGCTGAATTATTAATCAAGAACGACTTTTCCTTTTCATCGGAGACCAATTCGATGGAGATCGAGATTAGAGAAGAGTGGAGGAAACGGGCGAAAAAAAAAGCGTTTCTAGCGGATTGTGTGTCCGTTCGGTGTGCTTAGTGCCTTGCGATCGCATCTCGACAACGAAACAGCGGCGGCTGTTGAGCTGATTCTCCCGAGACTACTGAAAAAGGAATTCTGATTTTCCTGCCGTTCCGTTTCGTTTTTCCGATGAAATCTAGGTTAACGGAAACGGAGGGGGATTTCGTTGTTCGTAGAAGAAGCGTAAAGCTCCTTTCGAACGAACGTTCTTTAAAAAAATGAGATCTATTAAACGTTTATCTGATGTTTGATGTTGCTGTTGCTTTGTTTTCATGAAACTAATGCAGTATGCTCAAACGTAGACAAAACAAATTTAAAGATTATCACCTGTAAGTGTGTTTATAAACACGTCTCTTAACATCCAGCTGCTAATTTAGTTCATTATTTAATTATTATCAATAAAAATCAGTTAATGAAATGACGCATCGATCTCGCATGGCCTCATGTTCATCCCATACAAGCCGCACATCATAAAACATCGAACTCTGACCACGTGCGCATTCCTTCCCCGGCGGGAAGATTGACGCCCACGTGCTAATCACAATTCGCAGGTTCTCGAAAATTGCCGAATCGCCCAACGGTGTCATCCCGGCATGGCGGCATGAACATCAACACCACCACCACACCCTATCCTCATGCTCCATTTCACGCGCTGACATCATACCGGCGATCCGGCGACCCGATCGCCAGTGAAGAGTAGAAATGCCGGTGATAAGAGAAGATGAAAGATTAATCTTTTTCTTCTCCTTCGGCGAGTCTTTGGTTGACAAGCCGCGCCAGACGACCGATTCGGTTTCTTCCAGAAGCCGTAAGAAAGGTCCCGCCGGAGTGACCGCTTCACCGCTCGGCGAACAATCAACATAACTGTCGCTGCTGATTGTGGCGTTGTCGATGGTCGCCATTAAACAAGCCCTCCATCACGTGGCCCCTCGCCAGAAGTCAAAAAACGCATAAACGAAATCATCATCGACTGCAATGACATGTCGGGCACGCGCGTCGCAAGGTTACGCGTTACGCGTTTCTTATCAAAAACGTTCGCGATAATGGGCAAATGGTCATGCATGCGCGCTTGGTGGTAAATGGGACAAGCGACAACAATGCGTAATGAAATGCTTAATTGTGATTTGCGCGCCATGCTAAATGTTCGAGAATGACCCAGACATTTGTTATTCGTTACTTTTTTGTTGCGAGTTGGAAAAAAGCACCAAAGAGTTACAGAGATAGTGAGCAACTAGACGGTTCAAATGAAGAAGATAAGGAATAAAGGCACAAAAACAATCGTCTTGTCGATGTCTTGCGCTGTCAGAGGTCAGCATGCTGAACCGCTGAAAACGGTGCACAACATCGACGATCAAACGATGAAACTCAACTCGAGAACTTCACACTAGAATCCTTGTCCCGAAATGGATTTGCATAATTGGAACAAAATTCTGGTGCACTACCCAACCAGAACACCGAAGGATGCACATTGGGAATACTGCAGCATGAAGAGAGCCCCAAAAAGGCAGAACCACCGGTCACTAGGGGATTGGTTGATTGGAAGACATTCACAAAATGTTAGTGCGATAGACACGTGTGTGGAGGAGATTGTTGTGGGGATTCCATATCCGAGACATGCATTATCACTTGCTGCTGCACTGAAGCAGACATGTGTTTTGCAGACACTTGCGTTTGTTGGAGTGAAAACAAATCTTGGAGACAACAAAAAAAAACCCAAAAGAATTCACACAACAACTAAATCCGCTTCTGCACCATTGGCGGAGAGTGTCAACGGAGTTGTAATGCAATTTGTGTGAACCGATTTCGGAACCAATCCATCATTTCCTACCCATCGCCATAAATCATATCACTTTGCGCACGTGGCAAACGGTAGTGAGAGCTACACTCCGGTTGTTACTCCAAGGACTGCTGGCCGGATGGTCTGATGCAATTTCGCCTCCCTTGCCACTGGACGCTCATCCCTCAACTCTGACCTCGATAACACTTGGGGCGAAGCAGCCGGTGTGTTGCGACAACGTGGCAGAAACCTTACCCATCGGTGGACCGGGATCACGGTTCGATTGGATCGCCCAAGAATAGACCAAGGCAATTGCAAATACATTCCCGAACACCCGACACAGATCCTAGGACATAGGACGCAAGGACAGGAAGGAAGAGGACCATTCCATTCGGGTGATGGTGCGCTAGTGATATCCAATCAACTCCTAAACATCGCCCAGTCCGAACCGAATCCCGACAGCTGCATCGCGCCGTCCCAGACAAACTCGCGCCCCGCCAACAACCCAGACGACAACGAAGCTTATGGTTATGCTGTTGAGTTGATTGAACTTGGCATGCAGCGAGGTGGGGAAGGGAGAAGCAACCGGAGGGGGAAGGTATGTTCATCGGGAATGCATCAGTGGCAAGAGCCGCATATATCCCGATGGGTAAGATGTCGAAGAATGTCAATTGTCATGCTCGCTCGAAGGCGATAGATGACGATGACGACGACGACGACGAGCGTCGTTGCAAATGTAGCAAACAGACACACCATTTGCTTCACCAGGACCAGGACCAGGCTGATGGCAAGACGTTGAAGGCGAAGCAGAAGCACGGCTGACTCGTGCCAGACACAATGCGCGCTCCGAGGTTCTGTTATTATTATTTTTATTATGAAGACGCGCGTCTTCGCGACTGCAGCGGCGCTTGTTCAGCGACAGTGTCTCGTGTGCCCGTTGTTATTGTTGTTATGCTGATTGTACTGGGGCCTCGTCGCACTCGTGGCTGGACAGATCAGCATTATGTCGAGCGATGTCGAGCGTAGTGTTGACACTAGCGTAACATGTGTGCGGCTACACTATGAGCGATGATAATTACAATAATATGAAACACTCGCCGTACCTTCCAGGTGATGGGATCTTGTCTTCGAAGTGGATTAGAATACTGGGAAGCTCCTGGATAACAGCTGCCAGCTTCGTTCGATTCACCGATGGTTGAGTGATGAGTATTTCGTGTATATAACAACACAAAGCACCTTTCTTACGACAAACAATACAACTAGAACACAAATTACACAAACTACCGCGACACCGCACTTAACCCAAACGCGCGCAACCAAAAACTGAGCTCAAAATGTGCAACTCGCCCAGGGCATAGGTAACTACGATGCGCGTACCAATCGCGTAACAACGAGCTAACACCCGGTACAGTTGCTGCCACTGAAACCCGTTTTCAAAATCCCCGCCAACTATAGACATTCCGTCATCGAAACGCCGCTCGCCGTTCGAAAATCGTTTCCAGGGGACTCCGCTTGATTTGCTCGGCTCAGCGGGGCCATCATCACCGATGATAGAAATACTACACATCGATTACCGGACGGCGGAACATTCGTTGCATCGAACCGGCGGCGTTATTTGCTTAGGTGATAGTGTGTGACCCCGTTCACGGGCTTAGCGTCGAGGAAGCAGTGAAGCAGAACCGGCGACCGGGCGATAACGACGTCTCGAGATGCCACGACCGCTCCCTACTCCTAGGAGCGCGGTCATCGACGCTGCACCACAACGCAACGCATCTCGCAAGTGCATTCTTCCGCCGGAGCTATTAAAGACGTCTCCAGCGACCGTCTCGCGTGCGTCTAATATGAAAGACGCAGAAAGTGCATCAATCAACGGCGGCACGCCACACCAGACGTTTCCTTCTCTCTGGCGAACTCTGACTCGCCGTCGGTTTGCAGGATTCAATTAATTCATTTCCCTTTCCTTTCGCTTTAATTGGGACGGGACGGAACGGGTCGGGTCGGGCTGTAATTAAAACAAATTGCTACCAGAAAGAAATCTAGACGACGGAGTCCGTACATCGAACGAGAACACAGGATTTACGGATCATTTGACATCTTCTCTGCCTCGTGGCGTCGCGAAAGTGGCCTTCCCTCGCGCGTGTGGCGATCAGCCGCATCATTTGACCCCAATTGGTCTTGTCCAAAATAAAGATGGGGTGAGGTGAGATCCTCCGAAACGAGCGAACGAAGAACCGCGAAGGTCAACCCGGTGAAGGTGAAGGTTGTGCGCAATTTGGACACACCAAAATAAATATGTTGCCCGCTCGATCCGGCCGTGGGCGGAGAAGGACAAGAGAACCACCTTTCGTCTGTGGCGAGGGTCGAGTGTGACACGTTTCGACGGCACGAATCGACACCAAAGCGTTATTGCCAACGAATCAAATAAATATCGTAACGCAACGGACAGAAAGGCGAGGGGCAAGACACTCGCACCACCTTCCACGCGCCGTGACCGTTGTTGATGATGATTGTGCGCGGATTAGCGAATTTTTCAATTCAGCCTCACATTCTCACCATTTTGGGTCAACATCATTCGATATCGCAGCCAGTGTGGATGTGGATTATGGGCCCGATGGTCCCGATGGTCCGATGGTCCGATGGTTATTTGACTAATGAGGGACGTGGCGTGATCGTGGGAACGTTTATCCGCCCAGATACCGTACCGCTTTTTTTGTGGAAGGCACTCGTTAACGAAATAAATGTCCATGTTGAGCCAACGGTTTTCTTTTTTTTGCGGCCGAATTAAGGTCGATCGAGGAGCGGGCCATACATTCCTTGCAGGATGAGTATTTTGCATATTTATTCTTGTAGCGGGTAATTTATTTGTACTCAACATGATTAACGTAAACAATAATTTTGTGCACTGTAATCAATTCTCGCGGACGTGTGACAATTCGACGTAGAATATTCATGCAATTCGTGTAAGCGATCCATCTCAAAGACCTCAAGAAGAAACTGATGAATACCAATGGAAACCTTCGTATAGTAGCCCTCGAACACGGTCTTCAAGTAGGTCAAATCCCATAGATAGAACTCATTCTTAATTCATCAAAGAACCGATCTATACTTCTTATTAAATCATTCCACCCTGTGACCATAGGACGAGACGAGATCTCCTTGAAATCTCAGACCAACCACACCGGATCGGATCTAAACGGGCTTGCGAATTGCGAAACCCCAGACTTAACATCAGCGCAAAGGCATCTCGCAAAACCATTTGCCAGATAGTTTCCATCGAGGGATTCATGTTTATGCAAAAGGGCACACGCTACTTCTCCCTTTTCTGGGGAGGGAGATGGATGTCAGGGGTGTTCGAGCGGTAACCCGGTACACGGTCTCGAGGCTGCGACCGACTCAGTCTCTCTGTGGACTTCCATCAAGGGAAATCTAGAGCTTTAAACCTTCAACCGGACAGCTGCTAGACACACCGAGAATAGCTAGGGAAAAATTAACTAAACCCAGACACCGGTTCAATCGAGCTCCACCTCCATCAGCAATTTGCTGCCATTTTTGTCACATTAAATTAGCTGTCTCACCTCAGTTCACCGACTGGCGGAGGTCCCAAGAAGGCTTGCGAGACATAAGAAGTGAGCTGTGGTATCTTGTCTTCACGATTTTCATCGTTTTTTGGTCTCCACTGGGCTCTGTGTGGCTTATTAGAGAGGCGCACAAAGCGGTGACAATCCGAATTCGGTGCTCATGCGCCTCAGACGATCCAAAACCTTAAGCTAACGAAGCAATCCATTTATTTTACGATACTACCGATTATGTGCCACCCCGTTTAACATGTTGCATTTAATCCGCGAACAAGGCCACACTGACCCAACGAGCATTAATTCATTCCTGACTATCGATGATGATGAATGATCAGCGCACGCCACGCACCAAGATCAGCTGGCTGGCTGGCTGGCGAACAAACAACAACTCATTTATTGGCGGTTACTCGTCCGAGATGCCCCCCGAAAGAGAGAGAGAGCACAGAGCATCAGATTGAATTGCAAATTAAAGTCCCATCATCGCCGGTGTTTAATAAATCAATAGAAATAGATGACACGACGGGGTGAACGTGAAGGTGTGCTTCCGGCGCAGAAAACTCTCCGAGGTAAGTTCTGCGGTGCGCGCAGCGCATACACTCTTCCTTCGCACTTCGCGTGTGTCTGTGTTGTGTGTGCTGGTGTGAATTGAATATTTATACGAAACCATCAAGATCATGAACTTAACCGATGATGAGCGAATGATGAGGGTGATGAAGATGGTGACGCAGATGGCAGCGGTGGCAGTAGAAACAGCAGTGATTGAATATTCAAATCATTTCACCCCAGCTCAAACATCACGTCCACTCATACACACGGGCCACTGGCTTCGTGGCTGAGATTTTGCTGCCACCGTGGCAAATGCCGAGCGATGCAGCAGCGGAAGCTACCGGGGAATCGGGCGGGTCGCGGAGCACGGTTCCCAATTTTTGCCGATTATGGCACTGGCACTGGTTGCACTGCGCTGGTTGCTTGGTTTATGATCAATTTCATCGAATAAAACACTCATGTAGCAGCATATTTATGCACAACTCGTTCGACTCGACCGCTTGGCCCTCTCTCTCTCTTTATCTCTCTCTTCTCCTCTGTCTGTACAGTTTGGTGTGTGCGGCACAGAACTTGAAATGAAAGTGATTTCCAAGCGGGCAAGTTCGTTACGAGCGCGTGTCCGGAATGCTCTACTCGGCTCGGATGAGCGAACGAAATGAAGAAGCACGGCAGAAGGCTTCATGCACTTCTTCATTGCTCTCTCCATGCTCCAAAAAAGGGTGTTGTACTGGCGGATAGAAATCTTATCTCTACAAACTGCAGGATAATAGATAACTACCGGGGTCTACTGCTGCCACTACAGCGACTGCTGGCAGCAAAAAAAAAAAAAGGATCTCAAAAAAATCGATCCACAACAGCAAGCGTTGCCAGAGCGAGGAGATGCTCTTTAAAACCTTCTCGACCTCGTTCGAAAGCCTTCGTTCTTTCCGATACACACCGGTTTGCGTTATGAGCGTTCTCTTCATCTGCTGCAGCTGATCTAGCAACCAGGCGACTCCCGCGATGGTCACCAGGCATCAGGTTTTGTGTGATTTTGTCCCTTTTTTTATCTCGATCCTGGATTCGATAAAAAGAATCTTCAGCTAAGGAACAATATGAATGAACTTCGCGTCGCAAGTTGCTTGTCTCCGGAAGGCCAGCCGGTCCAGGCTGTTCGTTTGGTCGACCCCTTGATTGTTATCCCGTGGTTCTCGTTTCTTCTTCTTTAACTTCTAGGTTCTGGAGCACACAACAGCGAGCATCATGGCACATCGCTGCGACCTGGATGGATTTCTGAACGGAATTGTGTTTACTTCTTCGTTCTTTATCCGCACATTCGCTCCACTCCACAGCGACCTTATGATGTATTGTTCGAATCAGCATGTGCCTTTTTTTCTCTCTCCATCGCTCTCCATTCCAGTCCATTGCCGGATCGTCCTTTTTCGCTGTGTTGCTGCAACAAAAATACAGGCAGGCAGGCAGACAAGCAGGCCGAGAGCATAGATGATGATGAAAATGCAACTCCTTTGCAAGCGGGCGAGAAAAAGTTGCTTGCGTTGCAGCATTGCTGCTTGGCTGCGGTTGTGCTAAGGCACAAAACATGAAGGTCTCTGTGGTGCTTACGGTGGGATCAGCATTATCTGGCTGCATCCTGTTGTCGTAATCTTCGAGGATGGTAACGTGGACCGCCCATCTGAGCACGTTCTATGCATGGCACGGCACACACGCCCTGGAGAGGATGAGATTAGTTTTCCACAAAACGGCCACTGGCATGGCCAGCAGCTCGCCACTCGTACTCGTGCGGTGCCCGATCGATATTGTTATTGTTTGTGTCGCATCCCATGTTTAGCATCGTCCTTGATGCAGCACCATCATGGTTGACCCCACCGAGCCACACACGCGAGGTATGTAATCTTGTTATTTAAATTTATCGATTTTTATGTGTCACACACTGGCCAGCGAAGCCCCGTTTTGCTTCGTAACAGCAGCAGCTGCTGGTGCTGCTACTCCGCTGCTACACTGTCATCTGTGGTTCACCTGAGTGTAAAGCGGCATGAGATGGCGTAAAAATGACAAACGAACGAAATATTTCTTTTCTGCCTCGTTGCGGCCAACATACATCCGACTGCTCTTCCCATGCCTTATGCTGCCTCTGTCGTTGCGATAGAATAAATAGAAAACCACAACGGACGTGTGCACACATGCGCGCTCGATGCAAGGATACCGAGCAGTTCCGCATCTTCTTTTCCCGGGGAAGAGGATAACTATTTGTTTCATTTTCCACCCCGATGGGTTTTGATGGGAAATTTCAAACACGTTCACCGGGTGATGTGTGTGGTCTAGATTCCTTTTGCGCCCGCCGACGAGTTGACCGACAGCCCGAATCGATGCCGACAACCCGGAATGGCACTAACTGTCTTCAGAGCTTATGTTGTGGAAGGTTGGGGCTTCATTGGGATTTTTTCTATAATTGAAGCCAGTTCAGAACCAGTTCGGTCTCGGCTTCGAGTCATCGATGCGATGGAATGGCGCTTATAAAAAAAAATATGAAGGTGAAATCACTAACAAGCAGCTGCGCTATTTCATGCCTTGTTGGTGGGTTATGGAGCTGACCACCCAATGTTTTCCACACATTTTGTCAGACCCCCGGGAGGGGGGAGTTTGTACCGATGGAACGCGTGTGGATAGCAAGACCAGTGGCCACGTGCAGCGAACCAGTCTCGCCTTAATCAACCTAACGCGGACATGGTCGGACACTACAGGGAATAATTGCAAGCTTCAAAATGATTGCAACAATCAAATAATATTAATGCGATGGCACAGCAACACGAAGTCATTCAAATCCAAGTAGCTCCCAAGAAAATTAAAGTATTTTTCCACAAATTTATTTTGAAAATCAAATTTTCAACTGCTCCAGTTGAACTGAAGTCAGTTTAAACTGCGGTACCACACTGTACCCCCCTATTAAATTCCTCGTGCAGCTGCGAGAAACTTTTTGCTGAAGACCGATCCGTGTCGATACCGGTCACCGGTGGCCACCATAAGTCCTACCCGATATACAAGACATGGCCACTGACAAGATCGATGGAACGCGATCCACGTTTATTTAACACTCAGCCTGCCTCGAATAAAAGGGCTTCCAGCTGCACCATCGTTTGGCCATCGTTTCGGACACTTTTTAGTGGTGGCCACTAGCCACAGTCTGGCTAGACACAGGCGGCAACACAACGCCACGGAACGTAACGAACGATCGTGAGGTGGATTGAGGTTCCACTGGCCGGTAAGTCAAGCGTTAAAATCTAAATTCGATCGTTAAACCATCAATCCCAATGGTGGCAGTGCTTGGACACTGGAGAGTGCTAGATCCAGTGCTCCATTTTTTTCCATTTTTCCGTGCAAACGGTACCAGGGCATTGCTGCGACACGGTTCTACACTGTGAACTCTATATTCCGTGTGATGAGAGAACGCCTCGTGAAACCTTGGAACGAAAAGAGAAGCGTAGAAAATTCGTCCAATCTACATTGAAAACAGTTTAAACCGGCTCATTATCAACGGGAACAAGCACCGTGCAACCGTGCTGGAACAAGATCCCTATCGGACGCACGCGACGCTTTCTTCTCACTTTGGCTTTGGCTCTCACCGAGGTAGGGCCATCGCGGACACGGAACAAACCCACCACCCTATTCCCAGCACACCCCCTTGATGGTTGCATTCGTTAGTACCACAGCCACAGGTCTCATCCAGCAGCAGCAGCAGCACCACCACCAGAAATGGGGCCAATTCCCGTAATTCAACGCAAACACGGCGTCAGCAGTGGTAGTTGCAGTTAACCAGGCCCGGCCCAGCGTGGCCCGTGATGGGCAGAAGAAATGAATGAAACAATCGGAAGTTAAAACACGGAGCCAACAGGGTTCGGAGTCAGCCGAGCCGCTACGCATTGGGCAATGTTGAATGGAGTGCGCGTTGAGTGGACGACGAGTTCGAGAAGAAAGGGGAAGCGCGCGCGCCACATCGAAACATCATGCCGCCGTTCGAATGCCGTTTTATTGCTCGATACCTTGGCTCTCAGTCCATCCCTCTGTCTCTCTCTCTCTCTCGGTTATGCTCTTCGTACCCATTTCGTTTGCAGAAGCAGTTGGTGATTCGATTCCGGTCAACCAGCCAGCATCGTTTCGAACGGGCAGTGCACCTGCCTGAGGCCATTCGTAGCGCCCAGGTGTCTGGACGTGAAAACGGTGGTGGTCGATCCAGTACAGCAGCATATAGCTCGTCACATCATGGATCAGAAGGCGGAGAAGCGCACGTTCATAGCTTCTCCATATGAGGGCTGTTTTTGTGGCATTCAACAGGCGGTTTTTTCTTACAGTTGTCTTCTGTTCATATAAGGCCTTTGTTTACAGTTTTTGGTTGCTGGCTGTTGGCACTAGCGAGTTTAATTATCTACTTTCATTTTCAACTCTCATGACGATTTGTTATTGTTGTGTTGTATTTTTGCAACTCCTTTTAATGGATACCATTGCTTTATGGTCTTAGACAGTTTCTACACACAGCCAAAATTTGGCGGCTAAAGTCAAAAAAAGAGAACTTCATTTTTCCAACATTTTGGAAAAAATAATGGCAGATGGAGACAAATTTACATCTACGGTACGGCCTACACTGGAGTGCAGCATTATGTGTCTGCCGATCAGCTTAAAGCATATTATATTTTTAAAAAAGCTGTTTGCAGGTGTGTTAAAGTTATTTCGCGATGATTCTGTAGTTTTTCTGAAGTTCTTCTTTTCAAGCGTCCCTACACACACCATTATTTTTTTTATATGGAGTTTTTGACTTTTGCCGACAATTTTGACTTTAGCCGCCAAATTTTGGCTGTGTGTAGAAACGGTCTTAAAGTAGAAGCTATTAATGTTTCTTATATTGTTTGTGTATTTATTTAATTGTCTGCGTTCGTTATCTTTTCAGACGAAGAGTTTCCATAGAAAAAAAACATTTTACAAGATCCATGACGTGAATGCCGAGGACAAAAACCTCAAAAAAAAACGAAGAGAAGCGCTTAGACACGTAGACGGCCATAGACCATTCGACACAATGTCCCACTGCTGACAACAATGCATCCCGTACCGGCCATCCATCTGCTCTCTTTTGCTCTTGGGCACTCTTCACGGAGCGACGTTGCGCTATGCAGCACACGGCACGTTATGCTTCGCTATGTTTCTCTTTATGCTGCTGCAGGCATTCACTTCCCCCTTTTTTTTACGTGCCGTTGTCGTAACAAAACGCACACCAGCAAACACACTCTTCCCAATGGTCTCTTCCTTCCTGGGTACCTTTCCCCCTTTGTCTGCCCCCTCGAAGGGCTGCCAGCAGGTATCCCGGGTCCCATTAAAGGTACTTTATTTCATTTCCAACCTAGGCAGCACCACACATAGACAGACAGAGACAGACAAGCCTAGCGGCGGCACCATGTGCACAGCGACGTCGTCCGCAAAACATCGGAAACATTGAACTTTGACGCAAACGGTTCCTTCTTCTCGGTGGAGCCCCCTCCGGTGAGCAACGCAGTGACTCCCGACGACGATGGCGCCGTCAGCCGGCGCATAAAATCGCGAAAAGTTGTGCGTTTTATGAACTCGCTCAACCCTGTTTACTTCCTGCTGAAAAGCTACGAAGTCAAGGGATGTCTCATTCGCACGCACGTCAAGGAGTCGCCGTGTTCTTTGACACAACGCCTTTTTCGATCGACCCAAGGTGGTCCTGGTGGGGAATATCCATCTCGTGGAGCCAAGATCCAAGTATCTAGTAACCATCTGTAGCGTCGCTTCGTCGCACTTGTCGTGCAGTTACCTTTCCGCTGTTTCGATCGATGCACCGACGATGACGTAAGACTGAGAGTCAGCGTGAGCTCAAATTGACTTGAAGCGTATTGAACTCTCCGTGGATTCCGTGGGTCGTCTACATGGACGCCAAATTACTGCCCGAGCTGTTGCATAGCACATTGTGCATTGGAAGCGCCAACTTGGATTGCAAATCAATCGAACAGATGAACAGCGGAGTGGTTCTTTCTTCTTGTTCTTCCAGTTGGTAACCAGAACGAACACTTACGAACGGAATTACCGATGATACGGTCGGACACATGTTTTAATGCATGTTTCGTCGATACTCATTGGGCATTCTGTATGCATCTTCTGCTGCTGCTGCTGCTGCTGCTGCTGATGTGGTGCCCCCCGCTGAGGAGAATCGTGACTTGCTGCGATCGAGCTTAATTTATTCGTATTCGAGGCTTCCAGCTGGGTGGCGTCCAGGCCTCCACCAAAACGGGGGTTTTGTTGTCGTTGCGGTTTAGATTCTGCTCCCCCGGGGGGTGTCATTCTCGATCCGTCCAAATGATTACATAAAATAAAAAGAGAGAGAGAAAAAAACCCCGTCCCGTCAAGCTTCATCGGCAACGGGTAAAGCTTAACGAAGCAAATGTACACCGTGTGGCAATAATCCGCCTTCTCGAGCGCTTCGGGATGACGCATTCAGTTGGATACAGTGTTAGGCCCCAGCCAAGAGCCCACCGGTGCGCTGTTTGACGTCGTTTGACTTCTTTTAATGCATACAGGCAAATGAAACAATTAGCCAAACGGACCTGACTGATTAGACCTTTATTTCGCTCGGGCACAATGTCTAGGTTAATTCCTGGAGCGGCCAAGGGCACCTAGTGCCACCGTATCGTCGTACCTGCTGACCCACCTCACTTCATTTGGCTAATATTGTTATGCTAATCTGGCCTTGAAATTCCAACCTAAAAGGAGGAAAAACAACAACAACGTGAAAAAAGGCGCTCAGTCCAGGTAGCACCAGCGTGTGGCGGCACCAATTGAGTAATTGAATTTCACGTTGCCACCTTGGCCAGCGGGGCATGTTTAGTTTTGCGTTCTTCTCTTCTCACCTTCCTCATCGACCTGCTGACCTAAGCTACTGGAAACACAAGTGGGGGGACGGGCGCGAGCCCGTGCGCGCAATGGATTGCAGGCTGCACAATTGCAATCGCCACTAATAACAGCGGCAACAACAGCGGAGCGGCGGCCACGCGGACACCTCAAGCCCTCGACGCGCTTTGCAACGACGCGCGTTGTTTATGACGAGGCACAGGGAAGGGTGTGCAGGTTTTTACCGTAAACGGGCGGGCTGCAACAGCTGCTGCTGTGCCAGCAAATTTGGTCGCACGGTTGGCCGAGCACGCCTCAACGTAAACAGACCACCATGTGGCATGATAAGTGACTAGAGTGAGCTACGCGTGTGCAACCGTGTGA
>NC_064877.1:11600000-11625000 GCF_943734665.1 Anopheles aquasalis
AAATTATTCATTAACAGATTGCCCACGGAATGGCTGCCGTGTGCTGGTGGCTGGTCGACGAAGCAACCGGCAACCTATAAGTGGCTTCCCTCCGGAGGCCTTACCCAAAGTGGCCTTTCCCGAAAAAATCACCGTCGTTCCACCGTCGATTCCCTCGCCTTTTGAAATGGTAATAACAATCATGGAGCCCACCGCGAACGGCCATGAGTGCCGGTGGTGCTTGCTCGTTGCTGCTGCTGCTGCTGCCTCTTCTGGTATGGGTTAGAAAAATCGTGAAAAATGCTAAAGGAAGAGCAGGATCGGCGAAAGAATAGTCAGCGTTCCGGTGTCTGTGGGGTTGATACAGACGTGGCATCCTTTTATGAGAGCGTCATACACGTGCTCGCTCGCGCACTTCCTGGCGTCCTCTTACATATTAACGAACTCAAGTGTTTTTCCACCTTTTCCGGCGGGGTGGTGGCACAACAATCGGAGTGCATGGATGACGGGGGAACCGGAGGGTGGGCGCCACACTGCCGGCCTTTTGTCGACGGCTCCAAGGAAGGCGAAAAACATTATATTTATGTATTTTTCATCAAGACGAATATGGAGTGATAATGATGAATACGCTCAATTATGATAAAAGCATGACGAGGCTGGGCTCGGTGTGATGGTATCCGTAGCTCGCAGAAGAAGCTGCATGTGCGCACAGTGCACTACGATTAGGTGCATCGTGATTATTGTAGAGTTGTTTGAATCATTTTGTTAAATATTATAAAATAGAAAAATGCAATAAAAACCTTGATAAAATATATAAAAAAAAGTAGTATAGTCTACACAGAGCTTGAAAATAATGAAGGAAACTTATGCTAAACAAAACAGTGCTACTGAATTGATGAAATTTCAACAAAATGTTAAATATGTTTCTAATTTGCTGATTCAAAAATAAACATTGTTGACCAATACCAGAGATCAAAACCAGTACACCACTGTACCCGAGTACGCTCCATTTAAAAGAAAAACAAGCTCAAAGTGGCCAGAAAATAGGGTACCTGTTGGTTGACTTCGCCATCAAAAGAAACATTCCCCATCCCCATTCGAAGGGCCTACAACGACTTGAAACACTTGAGTGCATTAAAACTATCACTCTCGACGAGCGTCCCCGGGGATGAAGATGAAGAAATTCTTATTTTATTGCCTTCCACCTCTAACTCTCTCCTCGGTTGCAATCTGGGGCACACTTTCACTGACGAGCAGATTCTTCACCCCAACGAAGCCGCAGCGATGCTATACACTAGGGATGCAGCATCGCCCCCACTAGCATACACCCTTCGCAATTGTACTGCAGTAAATTTACTGAACGATAAAGAGGGTGACAGTGTAGGAGTTTAGTGCTTGTCAAGAGAGCGCGGGAGGTGTGATTATGACTCAATTTATATCAATTTGTTTGTCATATTCTCAAGCAGCAATAAGTAGTTATTCGGTGGCAGCGACAGAGGGTGGGCAGCCAAAACCACTGCCACAGGATTCTTGTTTCCTCTCAATTTTTATCCCCCGGTTCTTCAGATTTCGGGATTATCCGGATGCTTGCCAACTATCTCGCCAAACTTCCGTGCAGTGCTTTCCCGAGGGGAGAAGATGGATGCGTTTTTCCTCTCGGAAGTGTGCACATTTCGTCTAATTTATGGCCAGGCCCCAGTGGCTCGGAGGCTTGTCTTGAAGCGAACTAGGGAAGCATTCCGGCTATTAAGAAACCATTTCACTTCCCGCACGCAAACACTTCTTCTGCTTCGATAGAGATGGCAATGATGATGATGATGCCAGGGCAGCTGTGGAGGTAAATTAGAAAATTCCTGTGGCCACCTAGTTCCGGTACTTTGTCTGCTTCGTCATCGCGGTTGCGAGCGCGCGGAGTTAGCGAAAAGGGGTTGCGATATTTCAAGAATGCCAAACACTACCAACCGTAAGATAGTGATTCACAACCAACTCCCGGTGAAGAGGCGCGATTTTCCGACACCGTCCTTCTTCCTGTCCCCAGACGAAGGTGTCTCTATCTCGTGGAAAATGGCCTGGAGGCGAAATTTATAACAGACCCGCTACGGTACGGCTACCGGTGGCGATTAGGGAACAGGAGGCCGACCGATCGATTGTCGCGAAGCGCTTTCCGCTTGCCAGTTCCCGGACCGGAATGGACTCGGTTTGATTGGTTGAACTGCCGGTTTCTTCGTAGAATCGGCTCCTTCCTGTGGCACCTCCACTTGGCACACTAGTTAAGACGAACGGGCCGGGAAAGGCGATTTATGCCGTCCCTTGGGTAGAATTTGCTTTTCCTGTTTGTATGCCAGCAGAGGGTGGGATGGCCACAATCCACGGTACCAAACCGCACGGTTGATGGATGGTAGGAATCGTAGCGACGCAGCGATTCCCTTTTCTTAAGATTTCGACGGAAAACGATTTGCCTCACGAGGAAAGCGAGACACAGACGGAAAGACGGGGGACATGGCCGTGGGCAGAACGAATCCGGTTTTATGATCTATCGATTGTGAAACTGTAAACGGCATCGAGATGGATGATGCCGTGGATGATGGTGGCTGTAGAAGCCGCCCGCTCGGAAGAAACCGGAACGGAACAGAACGCCGCCAAAAACCGTTTATTGCCTTTCCGCCGATTCCGGCCAGAATGGCAAATTTTAATTGTTTATTGCGGTAACGGCGGAATCGATAAATCAATCAGCGGCAGAAAACGCTGGAGCTAGAGGGTTGAAGTGTTCTGGCGCCTCCCCGGGGGCTAACGAGCGCTTGGTTTGCCGGCATCCTAAATGGTTAAAGGTTTATGTCCGGAGTTCCAAATTGAATTGTTGGTGGTCGCTAGACATTAACGGATATTCGTGTGGTCAGCAATAAGATGTTTGATTCAAAATTAGTCCAAAAAAGACTCACTTATCTAGTTTTCTTTGCAGGTGAATGTCATATTTGACTACTTTTCTTTTCAACTTTTCAAGAATATTTGTTTGTATTTTGGGGAAGGTTATTTAAAAACTTCATCCAAGGCATCAAATTTATGAAGGCGCGTCTTTTTAAGATACTTTTTTCCCGTGCCCATCGCAACCGCGTGCAGAATCATTTGAAATATACAAATCCACATTAATTGGATAGATTATATGTTTGCACAGGCAGCTCCGTCTAGGTTTTGTTTATATTAATTTTTTCAATGTTTTTTGGTCGATTTTTAAAGTTGAAAAAGTGATCACATGATGGTGCCGGATTGAACAATAATCAAACAGGGTTCGTAGCTTAAAAAGACAAGTCTTTTGATTCGAACCAAAAACGGTGCCGATCGTAGCTGCGTGATGGGTGATCAGAAAAATACAAATTAATATTATTTTCATAGATTATAAGTTTATTTAGGTAGTCCCGTGGGGATTTTCGTTGAATTTCCAATTTTTCGATTTTTGGCTGATTTTTTAAATTGAAAAAGGGATGCTTTTTATGATATTTATTGCTTAAAAACAGGAGTTAAATATATATTTTTTTTAGAAAAGTGTCAACATTTTTTAAAAGTGGCCTTGTGGCCACTGTCATTGAGCGTTGTGGCAACCTTCACGGAAAAATGTTAAAAATAATGTCACAAAAAAATTAAACTCCTTAGACCCCCCTTAAATCGAAACAATTATTGTTGATAAAAGAATGGTGCGGAAAGGTGTAGCAGCCGTACACCATCAACACGAACAGCAATTAGCTTCCTCCTCATTCATGCTTTATCTCAACTGCTCCACGAAGAGTTCCTAGATTGTTCCACGGCTGAAGCAACCATAAGCATAATCTTTCAAATTCTTCATCCTAATACCCCGAAAGCAACACGAACGCACTGCCGCTGGCTGTCATCAGCATCCTTGTGACGCGCCATCATTCGCTTCGACGCACTTTAAACGAAACAATCAGCGGAAAATAGTCTCCGGTGTGCAGTTTCACTCCCGGTTCGTTAAGTCATTGTCATTGATTTTTACGTGGGCCGATTTTTCTCCACTCGTGCCACCGTCGCGCGGTTCTCCAAGGTGCTGCTGCTTACGCAGGTGGCTCCCGTGAGAGCGCTTCTGGAGCGATGGCTCTGCAGAGGCCTTCTAAAAGAGGGGCTAGCACGTTCTGCGTTCAGCGAATCCCCGCGGCCAATTTGCCCGATAGCTATTTGGTAACAGGTTACCAGGTGGAGGGTTTTTGAAAGGTGGAACAGTTCACTTGATGTGCATACGAGATAGAGAAACGACCAGGACGACGACAAGGAGAAGGTGAACAGCTCGTGATGGTCTCTCGGTGTCACGGGATTGAGCGAAGGATTGGTCTTTAAGGAGACAAAGTTTGACAGCAGCAGCAAGGCAGGGCAGGCAGGGGCGCGATAAGCAGCCTTACCGTAGTACACAGTAGCTGCTAACCGAATTCACTGGAGGGATATAGATTGTGTGCTTTATGCAGCAAAGTCCTGGAGAAGGCGCGACAATCTTCTCCCTTTTTTTTTTTGCTTCGCTGTTCCTTATCCTTTAGCCCCGTTCATATGACTCTGGGCTCATTTGCTTGACTTCCTGAAAGGGGGGAGCTGAAGCGACTGTCGATAACGAGATACGAGCCTTTCCCTGCAATGCTACATCGTCACAGCCTACTTTACATGCTAGAAGTAAGGCTGGAGACCAAGCCAGTGGCAGAGAACTCTCCCTTCTAAGATAAGAACCCGGATCCACCTGCAAAGGAAGCAACTGTTTTAATCTAGAACCACAGAACCACTACAGAAAAACAGACGCAAAGACAGCGAGCGATCAACGAGCGAGTCTTCTGGAGTTTGTGTTGCGGTTGACTGGATCACATTGCAACGTCAACTACACGTCGCCTACATCACCCTGTCACTAGTCAAATCGGGCATCCGGTCGAGAAATCCGGGACCCGAACTTCAATCTGCACAACGCATCCTGTCCGGATCTTCCATTCAACCACCGAAGTAGAACCCTCCTGCAGCAGCCTGCCTGTTTTGTTTGCTGGCCTTTTGAATTGTGTTCTGTTTACTGTCGTGCGGTTACGAAGAGTGGAAGAGGCATATTTTATGCTAAGGAAATTAAATACCTCTCGTGTTTCAGCCTCCTTCCCCGTACCCCGTAAGTCCCTCCCGTTTACCGCAACATGCCTGGGGGGACGGGGGGGGGGGGGGAAACATCACATGGAGTAGCTCCTGTCGGAATCCCGGATATTATGCTGGGAGCAGTCAACCTCTGGCATCTGGCGTCAAGGCGTTAGTCGTTTGGGGATAAGTTTTTCGGGCAAACTGGCAGCGAATTAGGCAGCGTGTGCTGTGTCATTGTGTTGACTTTGCTACCCGTTTCCATCCCGGGGAATCGCGGGGTAATGTGATATGGGTTCACAATCCCTAAACCTAAGCCCGCCGCCTGTCAGCAGGCCTACGGAGAGCACGGTTGGGTACAGGGGAATGGCAGGAGGAGACAAATTTAGTCGCGTTTTACATTTTTACGCACCGCTATTCCGTACGATCCAGCGACTCATCGTGGCATTCCCGGAAAATCTTATCCTTTCGACGTGCAGGAGGAGAGGAGTGAGACTTGGTAATAGGCCTTTTTGTACACATTACACTATAGGTGACTATAGAAGACGATTACTTCAAGGGTTTTGACTGCAAGGGATTATGGCTTGGGGAAAACCTTATTTAGACACGATTTTAAAAATAAATCAACGACATTGCCAAAATATTTCTAAAGATATCCTCAAATAAAACAAATGGATATTAATATCATCTCAAGCTCGTAGAGAATAGCAATCCATGTTTATGCTTCTAAAATATTATTCAAATTGAACAACAACTTCTCTAGAAATAATTTTAATGAAGAAATCACCCTCCAAAACCCTCTGGGGGGATCTAGTCCGGAAGCGATGGCCTGAAATCTGAAAAGGGGACAGCAAAATCAACCTTTCAAGGCTGGAGGTCACCGGGAACTAAACTGTCGGGGTGATTATAGGAACAATCATCCCGCCTCAGCGAGGTGGGCCCACCCCGAAAGGAGTAACCGTAGCGAGTAAAATTAAATTTTTCCACGTAATCTCATTAACTTACGCGACGGAGTAAGATTAAAAATTAGATCTTTGCTACCAGGAACACACCCTGGAACCATTCCCCCGTTTTTACTGCTGCGGCTAACACGCCGGTTTGGCTTGCTGTCATCGTGAACTTACCCTACTAAACCCTCTTTCCGGTCGTTTGCTACGAAGCGCCCGTTAAACCTTCCATTGCCCAACGTCCCACGGATGTCCGCCCCATTCGAGGAGGAACTATTAATTTCTTCTTAAATTCACGAGAAAAAAAGAACGAAAAACGGTGACATTATCCTATTTCCGGGTCAGTGATATCGGGAGCACCTTCGGGGGGCAACACAGCAACAGGCCTATTCCGGAACAAGAAAGAGGGCAAACCGTTTCGCCCTGTTCGGTATGCTAAAGGAGGTGATGACTTTTATAATTTACTATTTTAATTGTTTACTGCTTGAGTGTGGTGTAAGGGTGCCGGGGTGAAAGAGCTGACGATGAAAGCCTTTCATGGTGACGAACGGTTTTGGACGATTGCCCGAAAAAACGCAGGGTTGGTGTCACATTTTATGGCACACGCCCCGGAATGATGATCTGCATTTTTATGCCTCGTGATGTCCACTGTTGTTTACCTCCTGTTGATTGTGTCAAGTGATTTAAGCCAACAGTTTGCTCTCCATGAATGGGCACATTTTAATTAAATATTATCTGGAGGGGGTCTAGGAGGTGTTAGCTTGCGCGTGCATTAATTTATAGACACTCTACCACTCGGAACAGCACGATTTTAAATTACATTCAAGCTAAAGCACCTCATTTTTGATCAACTATCCTCGATAATCTGCTTCCTCTCCGGTGAGACGAAAACCAGGACCAACACCCAAGAGGTGAATTAAGGAAGAAAGTGTTCATTTTTCAACTATTTGAATTTGAGAAAAATAACACCACGCTGGTAGTTTTGACCACTGAACCGAGACACCAAGCAATGGTTCATTTTATTTCCACTCGTGGAAGCTGTGTTTTTCGCTGAAATAAATGATATCCACGGTCTAGTGCAGTTGGTTAAGAAGAGAATCTTTCCGCTGTGCTGTTCAGCGCTCGAAATCGAAGGAAAACTTTCCCGCCAATGAATAATGATTTTATTCCCGGTATATCTGGTTTTGTGGTAGTTCTGAGCTCACTCTTGCCTCGAAAGAAAGTCATTTATTAAATCGAAAAGCAGACAGACTCAATTCAAACGGCTGCGAATGAAAAGTGTGCTGAAGAATGCACTTTGAGCATGGAAGGGACTTGATTTGCTCAAGTGAATCTGGTTTTCTCTTTTAAGTTTTAAAAAGATTTTTTCTCTACTATGGCGTCTGTTCGAGAAGTTTAGATACATTTCAATGCAACGAAAGTATGCTTTACAACATATTTTGTTTTTGTGTTCCAGAACTTGTGTTGCAATGAAATCATTATTAATGTATAAGCTACGCAACACACTACATTAATAGTTAACCTGCAGAAATTTCTTAAACGTTGTGGCAACATAAAAGGATTAAAAAACATCTGACTGATAAACATGAAACCGACAACCTCATTTCACAAAATTAATCCCCTTCATCACTGAAAGCTGCTTTCGAATTGTAAGGCAACCATCCCGTTTTCAATTACAGCAATCATTTTATACCATTTCAAACCAGCAAACCATAAATCCCGCATCCGGTGCAACGTTTATCGTCCCAAAATTCCTAATCGTCATCCCACCCGAAAACCGTTCCGTTACTGTCACCACCGATTCTCTGCTTTCGATTGCTACCAATGCACAATTGAACGGATATGTTGCAGGATAATAATCTCACTCTAGGGCAGTGCCAAACCCACCAGCCATGCCAGTAACTCGCAATAAACTGCAATTATTTCCCACTCCCCCAACGATTTGCGATTCATCCAGTCGAGGGAAAAATGACTAACCATTGGGCCCCCAAAGGATGTGACCATTTTCCGGGGAATGTACTGCACCACTGAATGCCGACTTACGGTGTACGAAGCAGAACGAAGAGAGCAATATAAAGTCCCAACTAGCCCAACAGAGTGGCACTGGCAGTCGGTTGGCCAGCCGGTGCCGGATTATGGTTGAAACTCGGGCTCGGCGAGCGCATCCACGAGATGAGGTAATCCTTGAACCTATAAATGAGAAAGCACACTCCATTGGAAGCACAGCTCCATTTCAGGATCTGTGTTTGGTGACAGAAAGGACGGGGGAGGGGGGGGGGGATTTTAAGTACAAAGAGTCCTACTTCTTTATCTGCGACAGGGCAACCCCTCGACCCCGAGGACTGGTGAAAAAGGACAATCCCGAATGCACAGAACCACGGCACAACCGGCAACCACGCTAGCCATCATCTGGACCATTGGTGGAAGCTTCCAGCTAAACATCTGGCACCAGCCGGTGAAAGGACATTTCAGCAACGTGTTCCCCAGACATGCGTCCAGCGATGTGGCCGTCCAGATACCCATTGGTGATCGTGACCGATGGGGTTCGGTTCGTGGCCCCGTGGCCCGTGCAACCGGAGAAGAGTGCAGAGTCGTAAAGTTTAATCTTTCAACGATCGTCTACCGAGCCGGCCAATTGTGTAAGTGTAGCAAACGGGTACCAGCGACGACAAGGACGGCGACTGCGATGCCACGAGGTGAAGTAGTCCAACCTAACCTAACAAAAGCCATTTCGCTGCGGGACCAGGTTTAAGGGATTATAAAAGAAGTAAATCACAAGATTTGAACACTCATACACTACACCGGCACCGGTACCGGCACCGGCACCGGGCAGTGCGAGCAAGAAGGACACAGGTTAAGTCGCGGTACGAGTCATTGCAATGCGCTCGCATTGCGCTTCTAAAGATTTCCAACAAGCATGTCCCAACAGCACAGAACCGCTGTACCGCTTAAAACGAAAATGATTTACTTCGGGAACCGACCGTCGAGACAAATGCAGATGACATTCTTTTCGCTCGCTATCTAGGAATCTTAATGTGCAGCGTAACGAAACATTTTGAGCAAATGTAAGAAGGTCATTAATTATGGGATTGAATGTGTACACAGCTGCGGTACATGGTCAGAAGCGAACAGTTCACTACTCTACGGACTATATAGTAGTCCACGCCAGGAGGCGAACACGTTGAGATTGTTACTGTTGGTTGTTGCTTCAGCACATATTGCTACCTACTGCTACAAGACGCTCGTTAGTGCTATCATTTCGAGGCACTCCACTATGTCACAGTGGAAGAGAGTAGAAAATTCGTGCCAGTGGTGGAAATCACACCGAAAAAGCACCCCAAGTCCAGTCCCCGCAGTCACGCTTATCGCACTGCACGCATTGCGTATGACTTGTGCTTTCCCGGCCCATTTCCCGAGCTGTCATCGTTTGATTTCCAACGCCCGGAAACAGGCTGTCTCATCCGCGCGGCTCGACTGTTTATCGCGCACCACTTCCGTGTTCCGTGATGGGTCTACCGTGCCTTCAAATCTCATTACTTCCGTCACATTAAGCCTGATGTCAGTTCATCATCAGCTGGCCATATCTTGGCACACGCACCCGAACGCATCCCTGTACTGCGCCCTCCAAAAAGGCAGACAAGGACTCTCTCTCTGTCGCAAGACGTAGCGCTTGTCATTTCCTTTTTTTTTCTTTGCGAGGAGTATCAGCAATCTACCCCAAATTTTCAGGTCACAGTAGCCTACAGCAAGCAAACCGAGCAGGTTTCCTTTCGGGGTTTTCTTTGCGACCTTCGTCGAAGGTTTCCCGAAAATGGCTTGGATAGACAAGATTACCACCAAAGAGGCTTAGCATTGATTTTAATCAAATGCACATCCCAGACAAATCTGTTAGGAGGCGAGGGTTTGTCATCAACGACCCTAGTGTATTGAAGACACGAACGAAAAAACCCGATAAAATATGCAACGCCACGTAGTCATCGGCCTGCCGTTGGTCAGCCGAGAAAGAGAGAGGCCACTTGCTGCCTTCAATGGCTCCACAGCTGGTGTGTCATTACGGTTAAACGCTGCTCCTAAACTGGGAGCTCGTGGAGTCAGTGACATCTTTTGGGGCGGATTTGTCACCGAAAGTTTGACAGATGGTCTGCAGTTTATTGTCTTTGAAGACTGCTTGGAGTTGATGGCTTTCTGTGGTATTTCTGGCAAAGCTTGAAGGGCAATCCTCATGAAGGATCATGCTGCATCAGTGAATCATGGAAGGAATTTCATACGTCCCGAGCAAGCATAACCAGGTCTAACGGACTGGATCTTCATATGCCTTAAGCCATCAATCGCTCGATCGGTACATCATCGACCATACCTACTAATACCGCAAGATTCTGATGAAATGTTCGTTGATGGGTTTTTAATTTCGTTCCCAACCATCGTGGCAGTCCATCCTCACAGTCGGTAATCCTTCGGAAAGCCGATTCCCGACATCTCAAATAGCCTTGCTATCAATCAACAGCCGTCTAAAACCGATGGTGCACGCTTTGATGGACGTTTCAAAGATTAAAGGATCAATTGAGGTTACCGTTCGTTCTTCTTCTCGACGCCACCGCTAGGCAGCAGGTAATTGGTATGTGCAAAACGACGGAGAGGAACGATACTGTTCCAGCCGAAGGCGGTGCGGTGCACCACCGGAGGCCTTCACTTAACCCCTTTTGGTGAAGGATAAAGCGAGTCTGCGGCAGTCACGACCACCATTAGCTGACACTGACAGCATCTCAGTATGTCAGCGGGGTTACAGGATCTTTTTCTTTTCCTTTCTTTCTCCTTTTCTGTAATCCACCTTCGTTTCTCAAAGTTCAACAGTTCAGCTCTCGCCACAACCATACTGCGTGGTACACTCTAATTGACCATTCCCGCCCGCCATTCTGTGACATCCCAGAGGCCCAGTCCAGTGTCGGAAACGTTCGCCTCCGTAACCTCTGGCCTTCTTCCATTAGTTCGAATCGCTGAAAGCGCCAACCAACTCCAGACGAGTGCTCCCATGAGCCGGATGGTTGGGTGGCCTCTTCACCTAGTCTTGAAGTTCACTCTCTCATTACCGGAAGAGTGCTGCACAGAATAAAAGGGGTAAGTATCGTAATGCAACACGGCGACGGCCACACCGCCACAGCGACCACCACCAGTCATCATCACCAGCAGCAGCAGCAGCAGGAACGGTGGCAAGTACAGTAGCTACATCATTTACGGCTCAAAGCGAAACAAACGTCGTGTACCGCGCCCCTTTCCTTCCGGAGGGATAACTAGAGACGCCCTAGATTCATTTCCTTTGGGGCGTACGAGACGCACTCAACGATCCTTGATGCGGCCCCTTTTCACTAATGCGGCATCCTAGTGCCATCCTCGTGGCAGCATCGCATTGGAGTGTTTTCCGGCTCTCGCTGTCTCGCTTCCTGCCTTCATCGGTCCAACGCGTCAACCAGTCAGCCACGCAGAGAGCGGCAGAGAGACACTTTCGAGTGTAAGGAGCCGAGCCTGCCTGCCGATGATTACGATGATTGATGTAAGAAAATAGTGCAGCCCGTAATGATGGCGCTAGACACCTACACAGTGGTACAGTTTTAGTGCCACCCATTATGTAGTGTTATGTACTTGGGCTCCATGGCCGTGCGATTCGTCCTCTTTGATTTTCCGGTCTATCTCAGGGCTGGTCTCGAGCTGTCCTTGCAACCCACTCAAACATCAGTGAGAACAATCGGTACAACCGTTTTCGAGCTGTCAGCAGTCTTTCTGGCAGTAAATGTATAGTCTCTCTTGGCACTGCAGACCGTTGCTGGAGGCTTACAGATCGGTTGCAGTCTTCAGTGAATCACAAAATACTGACAAGAAGATTCAGGATATCATAACCAATCGGCTAGACGTTTGCAAAACGAAAGATATTAGGAAAGTGCTTTAGTAATCCATAAGTTGAAAGAAAGCTGATATGCTCTAAGGATGAAGGATATTTTCCTTACGCTCAATATTGCAGATCTACTGAAGTGTTGCATCAAATGATTTATATTTTATTTTCCTGCACCAGAGAAAAAAAAAGTCATCGTACGCAGAAAAACCAGTTGCGTCAGCGATGACGATTTGACTCCTCATTAACTGATGATATTTGGTTGGCAGCACCAACAGCAGCAGCAGCAGCAGCAGCAGTCCCCGTCAGCGTTTGTTTGCATCTCAACCCCCGCCGGATTCTCGCTCCATCCACTCGATTATGTTTACCAAGGACCCGTCCGATTCGTCAACGTCCGTTGCGCACTTGTGGTCGTTGGGTGGACCTGCTGCAGCGTTGACGGCGATGAGCAAAATGCCGGGAATGCCGGCAACGACAACGACGACGAAGAGGACCACATTCAATATTGACTCACGCCATAGCGAAAGCGATTTATTAATATATTCTCCATAGCCCATACCCTGCGAGAGGCTTCGGTTCTTCGTGCGTGTCATCGTGAGACGGACGATACGGTTCGACACTACACCGTACACCGTAGGCCACCCCGTATCCACCGCACCCCACCTTCACGGCAACGACATTTTGAATGCAAATATTGATCCGTGTCCTTGATCGTCTCGAGGTTTCTGTGTCCTTGTCAACGACAAACCAACGCGTGAAGCGTCCGCCCTCGGTACAGTAGATGAAAATTGAAGAGCCAGGAATGATGAAAATGTGTGTGCAGACTGGAATGTTGGCACATCGTGCTGCATCAGCAACATGGACTGAAAGAGAGAAGGGGCCAACTGAAGACAGGCTACTATTCAGCAGCTAATGATGTAGAAGTGATGCTGTGTGATGCATAGATTACGTAAATTGTGTGGGTTGTGTGATACGAAACCGTAGAATGATGTAATGTGGACAATTTAATGTCGTGGAAATCACAAATTTCTTTCATTTTTTGTTTTGCTTTGTTTTTCGGACAAATATCGGCTGTAGCGAACTGTTTTAAGACGGTTTCGATGCATTATGTATTTATGTGGGGGACCAATGAATGAAAGTGGTTCAAAAGAACACATTCAAAACACGAGCCCCATCCTAACCAAACTTATCAAATATTCCATTATTTTCATTGTACCTTCGACGATACCCAGCCATGATTTTCTGTGCCAAGTGATTCCGAACGACACTTTGACAAAGACAACGGTTGCTTTGTTATCCGGTTGGGTTGCTGGGACGGCAGCTTTCAAAAAACAAAAAAAGCGCAACCCATTCTGCCTCCATTCATTTCGAATATTCCAATGTCAACGACGCATTTCGTTGAGTATTTCTGATGCAGAGTCCAACCGTCGACAAGGACCACCCCCGAGGACAGAAATCTTAGTCATAAATTTTAAAACAAAACTCCACGACGGTTATGGTAACGTTTCGATTCCAAAAGTCGGCCTACGAGTCGCCGAACCAGGGCTGATTTCAAAGAAGGGCGATTGCTCGACCAGCCGTACCGAAAGCCTTCCAAACACGAAACGCGCACTGTTCCGGGTGAATGGGTTCGGGCCTAACTCCTTTGAGATTTTCCAATTCCCCGATTCATCCTTGGTAATATTTGGTTTTTGTTTTGTTGCCGTCCTTTTGGAATTGGTGAGTTTTTTGGGAAGGGGGGCGAAATAGAGTCCCGTTTCCGGACAGTTTGTTTGATGTTTTAGGACCTTTTCTCAGAGAGAGAGTCCATCCGATACTTCTTTCTTCGGGCATTCTTTGTTACTTCTCCATTCCAGGATATCTGATGAACTAGAGCATTTCTTTTGAATATAAAGAACACTCATATTCAATCAGCCAAAAAATGAACAATCTATGTTAGCAACATGTACCGCAATATTACCGTAATTAAAACATCATCTCGTAATAAGACAGTGATGGAGTAAGTTATTTGTTTGGCATTTTCCAACTGAGCAACCGTTATCCTCACGACCATAATTGATGGCCTTTGTCGTTTGTTTTCTCTATCGCTTCCGTTTCATCCCTCAGACATTCTCATTTTGCCACATTGTTGTGGCCAGCATGCGGCAGCAGACCACGACGGAGTTGAATTAAAACGACAATCAGAGAGCAACAGAAAACCCGTTTGTCATGATGAATCTGTGACTTTTCCGAGTCTGTCTGCCTGTTTTTTGTTTTTTCCTCATTATTGCGCTCCGTTTCTTACGTTTCGTACATTTTCCCAACACAGGAAAGAATGCTGTCCTGCCCGTCAAAGCAATCTCAGACAGGCTTCTGTCTAGTTGCTTTAGTTAGGGCCAAATCGAACAACTGTTTTAACCTAAGATCCTCGCTGTCCAAGGCAGATGGTTTTCCTCTCACCCCTGTTGGATTCGGGAAACAAATTTCTCTCCGAAAAAATCCTTTCTTCTGTTTTTGACTGGATTTCTGGCAAGCGGAAAACTTTCATTGAGCCAAACGAAAACTCCACTGCAGCGATTATTCAGCGGTGTTCTTTTAGATTAGTTCCGGAGTAGAGTAGAGAAAAAAAAAAGAAAAACCATGGAATGAAACTGCTGAGCCAAGACGGGGTAATGCAGGTTTCTCTGCTCGACGAGAAAAAAATAAACCGGAAAGAAATATTTGCATTTGACCGATTACGGTTAAGGTGTGCAGGATGCAAAGCAAAGTTAAAGGAAGAATGAATGGATTTCTTTTTCTCTTACGATTAAACTTACCCTTTAATGCTTAAAAAAAAAAGGTGACACTACCCAGCAGGAACCGTAAAGGATAGCGATGCAGCGTGTGGCCAGATAGTTCATTCGAGGGATAGCGAAAAGTTTAAAAATGCTGAATCCAAAAACAGATGCGAGATGTGAAAGTTTTTCTTATTGCAACTTAATTTCTTCTGCCATCGTTCAGCCACACCTTGGCGGCCTGTGCCACCTGGGTAATGGAACTGCATTGCAGGATACTTACAGTGCCACCGAATGGACTTTGCGAAAAACTTTTTCCCTTGCTGATTGTAAGTGAATGTACTACCAGGAGTGCCTTTACCTTTTAACTAATGGCAAGACGTTACCCAGTATTTATGCGACTGCAGCTCAGCTCTTTTTAACAGCATTTATATTTACTAAAGGACAGAGGATGCTCCTACTCTACCAGACTCTTCTGCAATCTAAATACCGATAAGTTGAAAGCGAAAAATCGCCGACGAAAGATACACATAAATCATCTTTTATTCGAAACCATTTCAAAACGACGCCTTTTTCTGTAAAAAGTGCACATAAAAGTGAGACAAATTCGTGAGCTTTACTGGGTTGGGGCCATTCAGGGTGAAATCGAAAACCGATAAATCGCAATTTATGTCGCTGCATTCAATCGGCGCTTAATTTCGAAATAACATTATTGCACTCGCACTTGCCTTAACCTTCCGTCGATCGACTTTCAATCCATTGCCACACCAAATGCCACAAGATGAGTGCTTCAATCTTTCCCGACCCGGCCGCAGGATGCAAACACTACCCAGCCCACATTATGATCATCGTCATCATCACCGAAATCGTCCTGCCTTACGAATCGGATTTTTATTGGCCATTCGTTTCCATTTCGCCACCAATCGCCAACTGCCAGCTCGTCCAATTGGGAATGAAATTTTTATCGACACTTACTTGGAATTGTACTGGAATGCTGGAGAGCCTCATTCGCTAGCGACAGTTTTAAATGCATCGCAAGCCCCTCCGGCTCGGTGGCGAGTGGCGGAAAGATTGGGAAAACAGAAATGGTTTCGAAATCAAACTTTAGCAAACACTTCCGCTCGGTCGTTCGTTCTTTCGTTTGTTCGGTGTTAGTCTGCAACTGGTAAAGGACACCACAACGCCAAGAAGAAGCACCATAAAAATTTATCCTTTTCAGAAGTGAGGCAAGACAGTGGGGAGGACGTGCCTCCGGAAAAGCTCACGCGATACAGCACCATAAAAGCGCATTCAGGCGCGATGCACGACAATGTGGCTACAGAGACATCAAGCGCGAGGTGGTTATCGCACCTCTCTGGCGGTCTGAGTAAACAACTCGTAAAACCGATTCCACACATTGATCGGTTTTTGGCGGATTGTTCCGAGGACTGGCCCCTGCCACGACCGCCGCTGCCTCCTCCTGGCATCGATTTGCAATTCGCGAATATTAGCTAAACGTTTTTCGCTATCGAACACCGGGTGGTTCCGGGGATATGGTTAGTGTTGCGCGATTTCCGGCTTGTCCGCCACGCTGGTGCGGCAAAGTGAAGGAGACTACCGTATAGTTCACCGGCCACGTATTGCGAATATATTTCCTTTTATTTTCTATTATTGCACATTATTCCCGGCACCGTCACTGGCCAGGATCCCGTCCGGTGTCCGGAGTCCGGAGTCCTCTCGAAAGGAAGAAGAAATGCGTTCCCTATCGAGACGCTCGGTCCAAGGAGCGTGGCTAATGGTTTTTTGGCTTGGGAAGAGGGCTTGAATGTTTTGCCTTGAAACGCTCTCGGAACCGAGAGCAATCCGTGAACTCAGACGGCTAGCGTTGGAAGCACGTGATCCACCGGATATGTGGCTGTATGTGTATGTGTAGTGATTGCCTTTATTGCGCTCACTGTCACTATGCATATCGATGCACTTCTACTCCGGTGCGCAACCTTAGCTTCGTGCATTGTGCGAAACGTCTCCAGACTGTTGTGCTTCTTCTATTATCATTCATCGACTAAAAACTAGTTCTCATTAACAAACACTGGGAAGGATGTTCTTTAAAACATTGTCAACATTGTCTTAAAGCATAATATTTTAGTAGTATCCTGGGTACCATTTCTTTAGACCATCACAACAGCATCCAAGTAACTTTTCGATCGTCGACTAACGACCGCCAATGGTAGCAATGTCCCATCTGGTACCAAGCACCAGCACCCTGGTATCGTGCAAGTCAACTTTGCCCAATATCCATAAAGTTAATGTGGAACCACTCGAGGAGTCGTCGCGACACTCCCGACGCTAAGAGGCGAAACTACGCCAGAAACGTCCTGCACCAGATTTCCCCCCACCAGTCCGGTGCTCCAGTGCAACAATGTTGAACGAACGTGAGCGTGTGTGTTTGGTCCATGACTTCTTCCCTAATGCCGTTTGGCCGTATGACAAAGGATAACAAAGGTTGCACTGGAACGGATATGCAATCCTAGTGGTAAGGAGACACGATTCTTAAATTTGTCTCCCGCTTTTGTGTGCGAATACTACAAATAAATGGTGGAAAAAACCGATAAAGCAGTCAGCCGACTCGGGGACTGGGGCAACAATGTGTAATTTGGGCCAATTTGCATTCCCCCCCTAAGGGCCGGGTGCCGGTGTCGACCGGAGAGCAAGAAGTAATGATTTTATTTCCATTCTTCACCTTCAAAACACCTCGACTATTGAACGAGCAGTGCTGCCGCGAGTAGCAAACAGTGAGATGCGTCCTTTGCTGGAGGAAGGAAAGCGTTCTCCTTGGATGGGATTTTCAGGAGCACAAGACGGCACATAGAATGGTACTTTATTGGTAGTTTTGATTTCTATCTCCGTTACAACATCCGCTAGTGCTTTAACGGCACGTTTCACGACCAAACTCGTGCTCGAGATGGTTCGCCAGCGAGTTTACAGTTCATGTAACGAATATAGCATCCAACGTCGTTAGCATCCTGCAGTGGCCTACAATGGCGCCCCATTCATTCCTCGAGATGCAAATTGCGGATCTTACAGCCGACATTTAATGCTCCCGGTGCGTTGAAGCAATATTTACGATTCTAGATTGATCTCAATCAACCTCCCGGGGCCCCAACCTGACGTAATGATAATGAAACTCTGATCTACCCCGGGTCGAACGCTGATTGCGAAAACTAATGATACCGTCGTCAACCGTCGTGTTCGAGCAATATCGTTCGCCATGCCATTGGACGTATTAATTGAACCCTCGCGCTCTCGCAATGCTATTGCCACGCCGAAGCATCCCTCGGGCACGTTCTGTTGAACAGCATCGAAGGTTGGTAATTGAATCGATAAGCATTGGTAGCGATCTGACCACCTCGAAGCTGGCGAAATGAGCATCCAGTTGCCCTTTCCCCAACCCCCCCGAGAGCAGCAAGTAACGTATCGTCGTCGAGCTGCAAGATGAATGAATAAACAAGGCAAATGGTCTTTTACGTAGATAATTGTGTAATGCCGAAGCTCAGATCAGGTTGGCTGCCCCCCTCCCTTCCCACCGCCCCCGGCAAGGAATACAACCGCCCCGTGAATTGCCGGGATGCTGGCCAATCCTATCCAAGATGTTTCCACCGGAGTTACGGCAAATCCTTAGCACTATTGTGCAACGGTTCTCGGTTGTGTTTGTTCCGGGGTTCAGCAACGGTAACAGGGCAGCGAAGGATGAAGATCGCTATTGATTCAAGCCAGATGCTAAGCTGGATACTGCCACGCAGCAGTATCGCTCTCACTGGCCCCAACTTTTCACCGCAGCACTGTGGAACCTTAAATCAATAGCACAATTGTTACGGCTGGCTCGGAGTGCAGCTAGCAGCTAGCCACAAATGCCACAGGACTAGATCTAGCGAGAATGTTTTGAAAACCCACTCGTTTCCGCTTGTCCAAACGCACCACCAGCAAGCACCAGTTCGAATATTGAACATGAGTTCAGTTGCACAGGTTGTGTAAAATGTTTCTCAGTTATACAATTTTAAATTTAGTATTTTTAAAGCATGAGTTATTTGAAGGATTGATTGAAATAAAATACCATGTTAGCCGCGATTGGAACTTGTTCTAATATTAAAGACACAAAAAGAAGTAAAAAGTAAAACAATCGACAGTCAATGTTGTGCAGACAATCTATATCTCTATGTTACTATCAAAGTTGAATGAAAAATGGTTTTATTTTATTAAACCAGCTCACCGGCCGACTCACAATTGAATCGCACTGTAATAGAAAAACTTTGCCCGGGATCGCATTTAAAATAGAATTGCTAAATAGAACCCAAAGTGGGGCAAAGACCGTCGTCGTCGACGGAGTCTGCGGTCAGACTCTGGCCGGGGCTCAGCTGCCCTGCACTACAAACACAAACAGCAACACATACACCACGTGCCCGGGATTGGGGCGAGCAAAGTAACATTTTCAAACAGGCCAACTCCGATCCGCTAGGAAATCAACAGTCTCAACGGTTTTCCTCGTAAGACACCACCACCGTCAGCTCCTTCCTTCAGCGATGCGATTGTAGCAAGAAGCGGAAAAGTTTTCGAGTACAGCAACCGGATACAACTATTCATCCGCTGGTCGATGGGATGCCGGATGGTGGGAAAAGTTCAAGTAAACATACCTAGTTCCTCCTTCGGGGAGGATGAATTACAGTTGGTGGTTGCCCAAGTGCCGCTGTAGGCTGGGCACTCCATTATGTGTAGCTCGCAGGTTCGCTAGCAGGAAACGGTACTATTTATTTGAATTATTACGTAAGTAGTTTTAACAAACAACAAAATAAGCTCTCGTTGTGGTAGGATTAAGAAGCAGTATCAACGATGGTAGTAGAAAATCGAATACAGAGTACACAATTAATGATAAAATTAAATTAAATACAATAATATTAGTGATGAATAAAAAAAAATAGAAAATCAAATAAAATAAAGAAAGTTCGCAGTTTACGTGTTCTTCAAAAGCAACTCTTAACTCTCCGCCCTTTACTGAATTTTCTGAGTTAGTTTAAAGGATTTTTTTTTATCTAGTAGTCCACTCACTAACAAAGACTTTCTACTCCAATCCATTCGCTCGGGGCCAAGAATCATCGAAAACACAAACCTCAAGGGGGACTAGACCGTACCGAATTCAGATCCGGTCGTGAATGCGATGTCTGGAATGGACTTTTCATGCACACGATGTGTTAATCATGCCACCACCAACGAGCGAAATCCCTTTTCCGGGAACCAACCCTTGCTGCTAGAAGTCCTATGAACGGTTTAGATTTGGTTTACTGAAATCAGACTCACGCACGACCTGCTTTGGCACTCCTGGGAGAAGGTCCTTTTCTGGTCCGCATGCAGGAGCCAGTGTACCGTACATCTGCCGCCGTCAGTTTGGGGTGTTTCGATGTTCTCAACCAACGGTTGGTTGGTTAGTTCTTGGAACCAACCAACCAACCAGGTTCAAAAGGTCGAAATAAATTAATAAAACTTTGCAAAACTTACCTCTACGCCACTGAGCGTTCCCCGGGACATCAGAGAAACATCGCAAACAAGTCAAGCATCGCAGCACGTTTCAACACGAACACACAATTTCAAATCCAAAACGATAATTAACTCCCAAAAGGAAAACCGGCCGCACAGTCGGTCGGTTGCCCGGAGCTGAGTCCTTCTCGAAACGCAACGCATCATTCGGTGGTGCGCCCTAGAAACTCCCTCTGCTCTGTGGACGCTGGCGACCGTTCCTTTTGATGGGCAGATTTCATCGGAAATTCCTCGAAGGGAAAAGTTCTCTCGGCCAGAACCACAGGAACAAAACTGACCGGTTAGTGGAGCGTAGCGACCAAAAACCCGGTGGAAAGCAAATGATGCGGAAAAACCAATGGGCACCACTGTAAGAAAGTTCGTTTCCGCCTGGTTAAACGTTGCATTTACCAAACTGTGTATAATTTGCATAAGCAAAACAGAACAAAACGCACTTTACACAATTCCTCTAAAAAGGGATCCTCCAACGGGTCCTCCATCGACCACAGGAACATGACACGGGGCCAAGCACAAAAATGATGTTATGTGTGTTTTCATCTAAAAACGATGGTGGACGCACGAACGGCTTCCCACAATTTGCGTAGTTCGCGTATGCTGGCACTTCTGCAGCGAACAGTTAATTACATCGCTCAAAGTCCCGCCACTCAGTGGTCGTGGGTTAGCGTCCGTATTTTGGCCGAAAATGCAGCGTCCCGAGCGACTATTACTTCTGCCACTGACAGGGACCGCTAGTCCAGGAATAGCTGGTCGAAAGAATGGTTCCGAAAACCGCAAACCACTCGAGCGAACACCGGGACCTTTACCGGGGAGCTTGCCGAGTAGATGCGCTGGAGAGAAGAACGGTGTTTTTGGCACCGGCACATTCACCGGAAACCCGACAATTAACTCACGAACGTTTGTTCGTTTCTTATGTAGCACAGCGTACTAATTCTATTTACGACACAATTCATCAAACTCGTGATATTTAATGTACATTGGTGTAGGAAAGGAATAAAAAATCGGTCGCTTTCGACACCTGATAATGGTTAAAAAGGTTTATAATTGATTTAAACGACCTCTTTTCTTACATCCCGCACGTGCACATCAATTACGCAGGAAGCGCCGGTAACGGAAGCGATCCTTTCGTCCCTGCGCTCTGGCCGGTATCCAGCGAGAGGGAATCGGCAACGGTTCCCGGGGTACCGGCACCCCACAGTACATGATGTTAATGAGTAGCGCATCGTACCAGCTGAGCGTGTTCCGTTGGCCAATTTCACCCTCCCAGGGTATCCGGGGTCGCATGGTATCCAGTTTGGCGGGACACACCGAGAAAGCGTTGCGCGTGTAGTGCATAATGCTGCCAAGATCGTACGGTACGTTGAAAGTGGTCGTTTTGTCCGGATCAACCAGATCGAAATTGCTCTGTAAGTCTTCCAAAAGGACATCACATCGCTAGAGTTACATCTAATAACGGTACGCGAAGCTGCTTCTACTCACCACCATCCTGGCTGATGTTTTCGTACAGCACAGTTATGTAGCGATCTCGATCGAGTCGGTTGTGTTCGTGGTAGAAGCCGAGCGTGTGCATTAGTTCATGGACCGGCGTGGTCAAGGCGTTGGCACATCCGGGCTGTAGGTTGACCACGGTACGTCCAACACCACGGCCAATATCACTCCAGCAACCGGCATCGGTGTTGTCGATCGAGACGTACGCTACTTCGGTCGGTGTTTCCCGGCGTCGACGGAACTGTACGCAGGTTAGTCGCTCGAATTCGCGCATCGCACCGTTCAGGAACTGCAGCTCGGATGAGTCTACCGCGAGAAATTGGTAAGAAAAACGGAAAATGATCGATCACATTCGATGGCACGTTCTACACCAAATTACTCACTAAAGGTACCATCGATCGAGTAGATAACGGTGGCGTTGGGCCACCGATAGGCGGCCGAGGGGGGACCGGCTAGTGCCATGGCGAAGCGTGGTCTCGGCAGTCGCATATCCCCACCGATCAGGTTTCCCAGTTCCCATGGTTCCGTCCCCGCAGATGGATTCAAATTCCTTACCAGGGAATCTAATCAACAGAGGCAGAGAAAGTGAATTGTAGAACAAGAACTCGTCGAAACCTTTGGTAGATGCCGTATGCCGTACCAACTGATGAGTCAATCAAGCGATATAACGCACTTCCAAAGTTGCTGAGATCAATAGCAATGAGGTCAGCGGACGCAGAGTAGTACGCCGTGAGCACTAGCACGCAAAACATGGAACGTTCCATGAGTCTAGCAAACTGTCGTTGTTTGGGCGATCTTGCTCTAACTAACTCTTCTTATCTCTTCTGGCAACCCGAAAATAGGAAAGTGAAACAATGGCCAAGCTTTGTTCTACACGCAATAAACAAAATGTATTGCCAGTACGTCATGCTCCGTCAAATGGTTCCGCTGGCCTAGCTGCGAGATGTTCCACGGGTGTCGGGGCACCATCGTCATTGAACGTCCCGGAGCTATGCTGTACATGTCCGGGGTGTAGTGCATGATGCTTTCGAAATCGTAGGGCAACGGAAAGGCAAGATGAGTCCAGGGCCACACGATCTCGTAGTTGTACAGAGCGGATGGCTGGGGAAGTACATTTTCGTACCGAACACACACATACCGGTCTCGATCTGGGCGCGTGTGCTGATGAAGGAACCCTAGTGCGTGCAGCAGCTCGTGTAGGATCGTTCCGATAGATTGTGTGCAGTACGATGGCAGGTTCAAGTACTTAAAGGAAGATACATGGATAATTCTGTTGCTTAAAACTTATGCAAGGCGGTAAACGCGTCATACTGTCGTGCCTGTTTGTTGGCCAGTATCTGCCCAACATCCACTGGTTTCCTCGGCGGTGATCAACAGATGCTGGACCTCGCGACTTCTTTCTACGAACCGTACACAAGTTCGATGCTGCAGTACTTCCATTGCAGCACGAATAATCGTACGCTGTGGTGTGTCTAAACATAAAATGATCAACAGGTAAGCAGGCGATAACACTTGGCCCCTTTCCGGCAATGGCGACTCACTGAGCAATGATTCATCGAACATGTACGGTATCGTGGCATTTGGCCATCGATAGTCTTTCGGTAGAACGTTCTGCACCACGTTTCCGTACTGAAGTGTCGATTTAGTGCATTCAGTCTGCAATGCCGGGTGTTTTCCTGAAAAGTGAATAGTTTTGAATCGAAGGGAAAACTACCTAGCAAATATTGTTACCAGTTGAGTTTAGTTGACGAAAGATGACTGCAAAAGCGAGAAGCAATCGACCGGACCACATCTGTACCGCTACGAAGCTCGCTTTCGAGAGAAATGCAGGCTGTTGGTGCTTCAACATGCATCTAGCTACAGAATGAATGTAAATGTCATCGTGCCATGATTAACTAACGCTTCCCAATGATCCGCGTCATGCATCGTCGATTCAGTCTATGCTTAATATGTAACATACGAATCCCTTGCATTTCTTTCAATAAAACTTCCAATTTATTTCCATACAAACAACCAGTTTTTTATTTTTGTTTTCTTCCATTTTAGATGTATTTTAAATTTAGATAAAACGGAAAACCAGAGTTTTGGAAACAAAACTAAAGCTTGTCTGTCAATGGTATCATCATCAGCATCATCGTGCAACACAGTCTACCGATACAAATCAATTACAACAATCGTGTTCTCTCGAACAGATGCGTTTCTTTTAAGACGTGTTAGACCTTTCTTTTAAATCTATTTTCACTGTTTTGTAAATCTGATTTCTTTCGTTAAGGATCCGCAATGCTTAAATGCTTAGTTCTTCGTTTCCTTGCACTCGATCTCAAACAAACTGTTATCATGAGGTGGTGTAACAACTATTTCCTTTCCATCAGTTTAAACATTTAAATCGATAGATCTGCTTTTGTATGAATGGTTGCTGTTTTCCCTATCGCTTTTTACATGGTTTCATTGTCGGTTTTCCTTATCCTGTGATCGCGGGGATCGGGTGTTTTCGAGTGACTTACACTGTCAATTATAGTAACTGATTGTATGCACATGAAGCGGCTTCTGTAACCGAAAGTTTGGCAGTGTTCTAGAAACACGCATAACCACGGACTGTTGTAAATAATGTGTTTAAACGAACCATCTACTCCCGTTTTGCAGACTGTGTGTATACTGAAGAGAAGTATCTGTTTACTTACAAGGTAATTTTTACTTTAGGCATACCATTGCATTCGTTTGTTCGTTTCCCAGTTTGTTTTAGGTCTACGCGGGTAACACTAATATGTGAGAACACACAACGCAACGCAGTTGTAGAAATTAAACCAGTGTACAGACTTCCTATACCACCCTTTTTACCATTTCTGTCGTTCCTCTCTTGCCACAGTTGGCAAAGGAGTAGTTAATCTTCGTATCCACCGCTGGCGCCTTGTGGATTCGTTCAAACGTATGTCTTTATGGTTGAGAGTTGTGGCTGTTATATGTTTTTTCCTTATGTCTTACGTTCGAGTCTCTGCTATTTTCCCCGGTAAACTTATCTTAAATGAGCGTATGTTCTTATGTTCTGTTCGCGTACGTAAAATTAACCAGTACCACTTAAATATTGAGTTTCCATATTACATATTTTCAATCCTTATATAGTTTCATTCTTATGCTTCATATACTTCAAAAGTTATTTAGAGTACACTGATATCTGTTTTAGTAATATTTAGTAAATGTATCTGTAAGCAGTTACGCAGTACCCTATAGGTTCGATACAGAAGATTTCTTTTTCTCTATTGTATATTATTTAATTATTTCCCTCA
>NC_064877.1:11640000-11642500 GCF_943734665.1 Anopheles aquasalis
TGTCGTTGCATTTGCTCGAGATCACCAAGCAACTGACCCGTTCGTTGCACGAATACGGTGATGCAGGACAGTTGCCCCATGTGCAGGTGGCTTTGCGTATGAATAAGCAGCGCAACCGGAACTACAAGCGAGGCGATATGGTTAACTACATCATCTGCCTGGATGGTACATCGGCACCGGCCATGAAGCGTGCCTATCACATTGACGAAGTGCGTGATCCGGCCAACGCCGAGAAGCTCCAGGTGGACGTGGAGTACTACCTGGCGCAACAGATCCATCCCGTCGTGTTCCGAATCTGTGAACCACTCGAGGGTACCGATGCTTGCCGGTTGGCGATCTGCCTAGGGCTCGATCCGGTCAAGTACCGTACTATGCTGAGTGCCGGATCGGCGGGCGGTGGCGACAATGCGGTAACGGAGCACGGTGAAAGTCTTATCAAGACAGCGACCGAACGGTACCGGCTATGCCATCGGTTCGAGTTTACTTGTGTCGCGTGCAAAACGAAGAACCCGGTCGCTAGTGGGTTCCGCCCGGGGGCCAATGGACGCCATCGGTCGGTTTTTGAACGGTGTGCCAACGAGGAGGGTGGCGGTTGTGCGGTTCTTCCCGTGCAGTATCTACCGGCGATCGTGAACGAGCTTACGCTGGCCATTCGGGCCGACATTCGCCGGTTCTATGCACGGTGGATGGTGTGTGACAATCCGCTGTGCAACCGTAACACACGCCAGTACACGCACGTGGCCAGCAAGAATTTGCCGTACTGTTTGGCCTGCCAGAAGGGGATGCTCGTGCTGCAGTACTCCGAGACGGATCTATATACCCAGCTGTGCTACTATAACTACATGTTCGACCTGGAGCAGTACACCCCAAAGAGTAGGTACCGCCAATGCGCATCATCCTCGCAGAAGACAATCAATTTGCTATATTTTCTCTCCCGCTCTTTCTTTTCAGTGACCAAAATCCTTACACCGGACATCCGGAACATGTACGCACGGTTGAAGGAAACCGTCGATCGGTTCCAGAGGCGCTCCAAGTACGGTGTCGTCAATCTGTCCTCCTTCTACATGGACTACGTTGTGCCGGCACCGCAGAATCTGCTCACGAGCGTCGGTCCCTCGAGGATGCTGCACCCTGTGAAGGATTTTACGGCCAAGCTTGCGGCCCGCCTGGAAGCGGCCGACAAGGCGATGGGTGCCATCAAGAGCGAGTCTGGCGATTCGCGAAAGCAGGTTGCGCTCTTGAATGAGAAATTAATCCAGTGGAAACTGTACCTAAACTAAGGGGGTCGCACGTGGGTTACTTTATATTAGTGCTAAAAATCAAATCCTTTTCGTTTTACCATAAACCATTTATTTGGAATAAAACGCTGCAAGTGCACCATGTATTTATTGTTGCCTTGATCCTTGCAGGATACAGAATTTTAAAAAGGCGTTGGATTTGAGATGCATGTGAGTATGTTGGTGCGGGAATGCCGGCATCTGATGACAGGTAATTGCGCGGGAACGTCCAGGAAAGGGACAGAACATCATGTTGCCTCTTTCACTCACTTTCGCTCGCCTGCGCCGGTTTGAAAAAGGCAGTTGAGTGAAGTAATTTTATTTAATTCACAAAAGAAAATAGAAAATATGTAATCCAAGTAACGTTTGTCCATTTTTATTTTCCTTCTGGATTTTCTACTTAAGTTGCGAATAAATTAACGTATCCTTTTCTCTACACGGCTAGCTATACGCGACTAATTTGGCTTGGAGATACTTGAGCATATCATCTTGCGAGTAGACTGGCCATTCGTACCACGGTATTTCCACTATTTCGTAGCCTAGGCGACGCAACTGTTCCAGCTTCATCGCATAGCCGCCCGTCCGCCGTTTTACATTCCGAACGTAGCAGTTCCACGAGCCCACCACGATGGCCACCAGCCGGAGAGGCCTTTCCTTGCTTCGCTCCTTCAGCACCGTCTCCCGTGCCATGATCTCATGGGTGCTCTGTTCCGGCAGCAGTTCGTCCACGTTGAGCATTCGTTTGGACAGGGCATCCCAGCAGAACAGAATATCTGGACGCTGGTAGTGGGGCAGCAGGTGTACGATGCGACAGAGTTGAGTTGACCCCGGCCTTAGCTCACCGAACGTGCGCTGAATGTCGAGCAACATGCGATCGGATTTCGTAAGCCGATACTTGGGATTTGGTAGATAGTCCTGCGTAAGCTTGCAAACAATCTGGAAAGCATTGGCCGGAAAGCGGTTACCATCGTAACGGTCGCGCAGATTGATGCTGGCGTACGCATCCAATGACACTGTCTCACGGCCAGCACCGGGAAGATTTTTCTTGTACGCCAATTTAAGAAACTGTTTATCGAAAGCGGCCGAGATATAGTCAACGTTGTACACGTTCCTGATGGCCAGAAAGTAGAGCAGCGAAATGTAGCACCGTGGATATGTGACAATCTCGGTGATACGATTCGGTAAATCCTCCAGTATCCGTGCACACAGTAGGCTATCCTTCC
>NC_064877.1:11647500-11652500 GCF_943734665.1 Anopheles aquasalis
AGATGTAAACGACTACATCATGACTTAAGCTTGGATTCATTCTTTGGTTTACACCAGCTGCGTAATACAACCGTCGAAGGACGGCGAGAGGTGATGGTTGGATGTTGGCTTTAATTTAGTTCGTCAGCCGAAGTAGGAAACTTATACAAATTTACCATTGCGATAAATTAGCGGTTATTGCGTTTATTGCTCATTCGAGTGACGGTGACATCAATCAATTAACTCTGTATTCGATACCTATCAATTGGCTAAACGTTCGTTTTGTATCGCAGAAAACCATTGAAGGAAACATAATTGATATCATTTGAGATCCATTTGGGAGTTCTCCCGAATCGATCATCTCGAAAGATCATCCGGACTCGATTGTAGCTCCACATTAACTAGGAATAAAAAATAATTTGCATACCGTTCGGATAAGAACAAATATTTCATGATTTCGAGACTCGGCCGGCTCGGAAGGCTGCGCCTGCCAAGAGAATGGCAGACGACGACCCCGCCAATAAACTCTTTTTAGGCCTTCCGTATGGATAGCAAGGGGTTGGTAATCGAGATGGTGCGACGGTATCGACATTGATACCAGAATAGTTGGACTATCACGATTTGGCGGACGACGGCGCTCGATCAGGAGCGCTGGAGGAATCTTCTGTGGCAGAACAAAACGGATAAGTAAGTAAGTAAAATTAAATATCATGATTCGCGACTCTAGTGATGTTTGGTGTTATAGCTCTTACTATGAACAGCATTCTGTATGCTGGATTACTTCCAGGGGGAAATGGAAGTTTATGATGAATGAAAAAAAAGGTGGAAATGGACTTCTGTCTGCCGTTGACACCTCTACGAGATCTACGAGACACCTCACGTTACGATCATTAATGGCCTGATTGGATCCTAGTGTTATCTTGGCGTCCCACGGAGAGTACGGGACCATGGACCCTCAGGGAGAGTGAGGGAGCTATGGATTTTCTCCTCTTTTGTGTTTTTTATTTGTAGGCATGGTTTCTTGCTTGGAAGCGCAAGGTCATGAACAAGCTGATTAAACAACAGGCCATTTATGAAACAGAACGTCTATCAAAATAAGGTAAACTACATTTTTATGATTTTTCGTATGTCCGTTTATTGAGTCAAGTCAATTATACTTCGTCCTTCTTGAGTGCATACTTCACAGTGCTTGCGCTGTGGATGTGCTAAATGCAAAAAGAGGAAAATGATAATACGTTATCCGTAATCAGCGAATGGTGGAAGAAAAGTCGTTGCTTATAAAGCTTTGCGCATGATCTCGCCACACCACACCAGCTTCAGTCACTTCGGTAAAAACCCGTTTCGGTCTTTCACGCTGGTCGCTCTTTACAACTTAAGATTTTTTTTAAAGTTACTTCTCGATTATAATACTCTCGCAGTAATGGTTCTATTTTACAGCATCACCACAGTGCTCACTTCTCAACCGGCGTTCCTTCGAGAATGCACGCAGTTCAATTATTCACTCCGCAAAATAGTAGTTCCCGAGGAAGGAATGCAATCTAATTCATCACCACGAATTATGGTAGCGACATTTCGGTTCCGGTACCGATGCCAAGCGCACCCGGAAAGGACTTTCTGATTGCAGTTCGGATACAAATTAATGATTGACAGGTGCTGCCGTGGGCGTGTGGGTGGTTGCACCGGGTGTACTCGCTCTCACACCCGGTTTTACTCGCAACCGCCGCTCCCATGTGCGCTCGTCCTGTCCCGGAAGATGGCATTCAATTACTATACCCACGCCAGAGAATCTTAGTGCGCACCGTGCGTCCGTGATTGAATACTAAATTGGTAATGGTGACAATTTCCCGGAACCCGAAACCAACCGCTTTACACAGGCCTGGCCTGGAGTTTTGGAGCCTGAAACTCGTTAGCGCGTGGCGTGTTACAGGATGGCGCGCCGGGCCGTTGACAGGCAATGCGAGAAAGGTTGCCCACCGCCGGTTAAACCGCCGGTCTGATAAAGTTCGGAATCGAATTAACGAAATCCATGCAATCCTCGTCCGTCGTCGTCGTCGTCGTCGTCGTCGTCGTTGGGGACAAAAACCACACCGCCAGCCCACAGACTGACGGGTTTTTGGGTGGGTTTATTGGCAAATTCCTCGGTACTCAGAGAAGCGGCGGAAACGGACGAGTGGATCGGTAGTCCCGGAACAGGACCTAATAGGACCGGTTGGGGCCTACCTCAAGGAACCTCGTTATTTCCAGCTGTCCCCGAAGGAATGTAATTTTATGTATCCTTCAAAACACTCACCACGCGCGGTGCCGATTAGTGCGCTGCCGCCTCCTTACGGCGTGACGTGAAAAATGATAATCCTTCTCCGGGCCAGTCGGTGAAGGGAATGGAATTTCTACTTTACATTCACTGCCCTGCGTCGATTGTCGGTCCTGACATTACCGGCCGGCAGTGCCCGGAAAGCTGCGTGAAGATAGATCGTCTTTCGATCGTCTTCGGTGGTAAGAGAGTGCCGGAGTAATGGAAGATAGAGGGCTTATAAATAATGCGGATACCAACCAGCAAATTGGTATCCGTTGCAAAGTGTTAGAGTGTCTGCCTGTCAGGCATGGCTGCGGGGAATGTTAATAAACAATACGCAGTCGCCCAATAAGAGTGTCCCTGGGAAGTGATAAAACGTTGGAGCTCTTTTTGTACAGATTCCGCAATGTTCTTCGTTTGTTCTTTGACAGTCTTTGACGTTCCAACGTGACATACTGGCTTACTTAGATACAGACGATACTCCAGGATTGTCGCTTCCTGCTAGGCTAATGCGCTAGTGACCTAATTTGCTGTAGAATTCTCAAATCGAATCGAAGTAGTCTACTGAGCAAATTCATTTAGCTCGTCAACGTGACAACGTAGACAACTGTCACTCCATTTTGTGCTACTACGATACTGTTATCAATCCTCAGGACCACAGACATCTTTTTCTACAAGGTAGCCAACAGGATATCGTGACTGACACTCGATATTTCCTTTGCTATTGATCATTCGATTGTTTTTAATTGATTTCAATTAATTTAAGGCAGATTGAAATGATTAAATTTCTATCACCGGTACTTCAGTACGATACATATTGCGATGCTCGCACATCCACACTCTCGCAATTGTCCTGTTTTTGTACTCTCTTGCTACCATCTAGGTCGGCGGTCGAGTCATTAGCCAGCACGCTGCGCCACGCCTTCGGTATCGGTGTCGATTGAGATTGAGTTTCGATTCCAATCCGATAACCGCACAATAACCGAAAACAGATCGATGGTGTGTTGGCCCTTAATTGAAGTGCATCGTCAATGGCGCGGGACCAGCATCCATCCCACAGCGGAGTGCGGAAGATTGAATACAATTTCATCTGGAACTTGTTAGCAACCGCAATACCTTCGTCTTCTATTGGGATCCTGCTATTGGTTAGAGCTCTTTTCGTTTCTTCCTGTTAGTTCGTTAAGAGGTGCACCGAACGTTCTCGTGAATGTCCTCGGAGTGCAAGTCATCATCGCATCGGCAAGTCGAGGGAAAGCGGGGGTTTGTTTTCCCACAGGAACGCCACCACAAATGATGATGCATTTGTGTACGGTTTCGGTGGAAATGAAATCAATAATTATGGTTTGGTACAGCAGCAGCAGCAGCAGTAGCAGCTACGGTGGTGACGATAGCGCTCGCAGTCAACCCCAGCAACTGGCCCCATTAGTCATTCGTACCGGGGGAAAGCGTGCACGATCACTATACGAGGAAGTCGGATTCAGTCTCCGCAATTTCCGATTCTTGGCTTGAAGAGGCAACAGCATGGCATGACCAGCAGTGGCCTTACGTATCGGGATAACGTATCGAACAAAGCCAAGACGCAGTATTCCTGTGGTTTCGGTGGGTTGCTCGCTAGCGGTTGTAGCTACTTGTGGTCATCATCTGTTAATGCCAGGGGCCGGCCTTTCGTTTGCATAGCACCGGGTCGCTCGATACCGACCAAGCGGCCATCCGGTCTCCTGTGGCCATCCGATAACTTCAAAAAGCGTGTAGTCGAGCCATTATTTATGTTTATTCAATAACCAATTTATTTCCCGTTTCTCAACACAATCAATAACAAGCGACAGCGGCAGAGAGCAGAAAGCTTGCGACGACGACGACGACGAATACTATCACTACTTTTACTACTACTGCTAGTGTTGCAAGAAACCATCGTGGATCAGCTGAGTTTACCGAGCTGAGTCCGAGCCCACTGAACCGCTCTGTGGTTAGTCCGTTCGACGTCCATAAACATAACGCTCCCTCCAGTGTACTCCCTTGCTCTGGATCGTCCCTCTCCCCCGCCGGGAATACACTCCTAAACGTTCCGTCCGGTTCGGGGCGTCCATCATTTGCCTGCCGTTGCAAGAGACATTCATGGAGGGCGAAAAAGATGGCGGCAAAAGGCACATGAAATGGTAAAACGCCATCGACAACATCGCCACAATGGGACAGCGATGGTTACGAATTACTGTACAACGAGACCCTCTCGCCTCTCCCCAAGACCAGGACCTGGTGAAGGTTCGAGGGTTCATATTTTTACCACCGAGCGTAGAAGGAAGAGCAGCTCCGTTCTTCCTCTGGCCCTTAAAAGCTGCAGCCAGAGCAGCAAGATTTGAACATCGGATTCGTTGTTTACGGTAATGGTCGCCGGTGGTACATACACGCGCGCGCCCACACACCGACGGCCGTTGTTCGAATTTACATGAAGAGAAGGACTCCAATCCGAACCAATAATCTGCCTCGAATGGGACGAGTGGCGGATGCGGACGGTAAACCAATTCACCAGCAACAACCAGTCCGTCCCCCGGGGGCTCTCCGGGTGTTGTGGACGATCGGCTTCGAGTTTATGGTTAGAAATGGAGCAATAACTTTCCCACCCGGACCCCCGGATTTTCGTGTGGCTTTTACGGGGTTGTCTAAGCTGCAAAAACGATCCTGGCCGGGATCTCGGATCGACTTGGGCGGCGGAAGGATTGAGTGTCATTTC
>NC_064877.1:11657500-11687500 GCF_943734665.1 Anopheles aquasalis
GATGTTGTGCGCTGTTGGCCACTTTTACGCTGGAATGAACTAATGGTTTCGTAGTGGCCGAAAGGAGTTCTGGGGAATATCAGCCGGCATCTAGCGGTACTACGAGGTGAATCAATTACATCGCATGCTGATGGTTTCGCACCTGGGGTCTGGTTTGGCTCATTTCTGGGGAAAGATTAATTATTACGCCCTGGAGTGTTCCAGGATTCCGAGTGACCTAATGATTGCCCATTCGCGTACATTAGTGTCTAATTGTTTTTCTATTTTTGGTATTTCAGTTCCCTTGTAGTCGAGGCCTCTTGACAACTGGTGAGCTTTAATTAAGAGTAATTTGTGTTCTGCGAAGGTGCAGCCCATGAGTCTCGTAACAAAGGAAAACCGCGGTAACTTCCCGGTAAAATGCCCCTTGCGCTGTACTCAATAAAGCTTTATTTACTTTTGCTAAATCCAATTCCTAGTAAGAAACACGTGTCACCGGGGCGGGTTGACCGAGGCAGTCCTTGTACTGTTCGTCTGCGTTTACCCAGAAAACCCAAAAAGCCACGAACCAGTGAAATGTGTTTTATTATTTATTTGCCCAACCATGACTGCAGCTCCGGGGGACTTCAAAAGGTCCGGCGGATGAACCGGTGGCCTGATGTCCCGTACTCTGCTGTGCTGTGGTTCGCTCTGCTGGTCCGCCACTGAAAAGTGTATCCGTATCCGTAGCTGATCATCGAACACCATCCCCATCATCATCTTCATCACCATCATCATCATCATCATCGTCATCAGAAGCAGTGAAGTGTCGTCGTAAGCGGACACATCACCGTGAAAACGAACATGAAGAAAGGCATCTTGCATCCCCCGCCGCCCTCCCCTCCTCCCTTTGCTGATGGTACCCGTGCATCCCGTCCACTACCGGTGGCTAGAGCTGGGGCGTGACCACAAAACTGACACCCGGATCCGGATCAGTTCCGGTGTGCCAGCAGGACACACTGTCGGGGCCGGTTGCGACCAGAGGGAAGGTGAGCAGAGAATGGGAAGATTTATGCACTGGACATAATTCCCCCAACATGTGTCGTTCGTTACGCTCCGTACGCTCCAGTGTCCAGTGCAACTGGCTTTTGCGGCACAGAAATGGTAGAAGAAGGCGAACATAATACCGGGAAGGGATGCCACTGGTCCAGAGCGTTGTGTATCGTAGCAACCGAGTGAGCAAGCGGTTACCGGGGGCGACAAAGCAAGACAAACGAGTGCATTTTTAACCTCAAAATCCGTATTCTGTTCCATTGCATGCCAAGATCTGTCTGCCAGTGATAAGGATGGCCGCTGAAGGGGGTGAGGAGAATACCGCAGGATTTGCTCGCCATCCAAAGGGAATCAATCGAATCGATCAGACTCCATGACACGACATTGGCGTAAATAAATCAAAATGTAAGCCACAATCCGCTCTCACTCTCTGTGTCTCCCTCTAGCTGTCACTGCTGGTGCGAGAGTTCCCTGTTCCCGGACTCTTCCCATGTCCGGCAGTTGCATCTACTGCATTCCTTTCCGTCACAAAACTACTGTCCCGTATGTCTTTGTAGCAATTGAATTTTTGATTTTCACCGTCCGTTCGTGCCATCGTCCTCTTCCACGAATTGACCGGTCTATGCTGAAACGACCCTGGCCCGGCTGCTGTGAAGGTTTGCCTCTGATTTATTTCATGTCACCGTGTCGCCGGTTTCGAATTCAATTTGCCCACCACCCTCCACAAGCGGCGAACTTCTTGACTTCGTCCGACGGCCCTGGCGGAGGCACATTGGATATACAAATTGCCATGGAATGGATATTTCTCGCTGAAGGGGCACAGCGAATTGATTCGCACGAACCCGGTAAATCACCATTGACGACACCGATGGCGGGAGAGAGAGAGAGAAAGCTCGACATGGCCTGCTGCTGTACTGGTAGAGGTTGAATTTGGATTGTCAATCCCCACTGTTGCCCACTGTTTTGTGTCTCCAGCGCATGCTGAGTGATTTTATTATTTTGACGAACCGAATTTACGAGTTCGAGTAAGTGCCTGTCGGGCGACCGGGAGGCGGGCGAGCAGGCAGAGACAACCACTGTAAATCGATTTTGTCAATCAATATTCGATAATAATCGTTCACGCTCACGGGCCACCGAATTCCGACATCTTTCTGGGGTAAGAAGTAGCAATCGGTCAGATAGCGATGGTGACTGGTGACAGCGGTGTACTCGAACGATGACAGCTGCTGAGCCGTGTACTTCTTATTGCTCGTCCTCACAAAAAATGGTGTCGCATCGCATTGATGCACAAATGTATCTACGGGGAACTGGTTCATTTTGACATTCAATGACGTGCTTGCTTTCCACATTTTTTTTCTCCCCGATGTTTCTCGGTAAATCCTGGTTCCGCTGGTTTGCATTAAAAGCGTGATGAAGGTACATGGCGCTGAATGGCAAGTGCATGTGTATCGATACCAATTATCTCACTTTATCTCATCGCCCAGGACACCATCGCCCCGTCGGTATGAAAGGTAACATTCCATTACTCCGCACTCTGATGATGGCGTCCATCACTCGGGTTTCGATCAACTGCCAGGCACGTGGCATTTCCGGGGCTAGGCAGACATTTAAAATTGATTTTTAGCCCCCAAAAATTATGTTGGCGTATTCGGTCGGAAGTGAATGGAATGTTTGAATGTTGATCAATCAGCGGAACTTCCCGGGGGGCGGTTGTGTTGTGCAAAAACGCCTGGCATCAATCCAATGCCTACGCATTCCAGCTAACTTTGCCGTTATTAGCTATTCATCGGAACATACAAACCAATTGCAATCGACGGTGGAGTGCGAAAATTTGTTGCGATATTTTGTGTTTTGCGTCTTTTTTGTTAACAATTTTCCTCGTTACTTCGCTGTCGACCCTAGAATTGGCTGGTGTCGATTTTTAACGAGTTCAACACCATCACCATTACCTGGGATCCTTATCACTGCAAAGTCCCCGGTACGCTGTTGCTGTTTCTCATTAAATCAATTCAACGAGTTGGAAAGATTACACCGACTTCCGTGTTGCTGGTGGCAGCACCATATCGGATGGTACTGTTGGTGGGTGCTTTAATTTACTTTTATATTTTTGTTATCACATCGACAGCGTTCCAGCGTGGCACATGTCAGGTGGAAAAATGATACGATACACCCGCTGTCATGGTAGCCCTTCTGCCACTGTTTGATACATCCTTTATCTGATAACAATACTCCTAGACTGAGAAATAGGTATTTTTATGAAGTCAAAAAGCGCGTTAATTGACCTTCGGTAAATCGGAAACCCAACAGTGAAATCCAATCTCCCATCCTCGGCCGGCGTGCTATCCTCACGAACCTTTAATGAGCATTCTTTGCTTAATTGCAGCAAATGTCTTCGCTTTTCACTCCCCATTTCATTCCCTTTTCAGCACTGCATCGGCGAAGGGCGGGCGGTTGTTTGGTGCAAAGTGGAAACCGTTCTTGCTTTGGCCCTCGAGAAGCATCTTCCCGCTTCCAGCGTAATTCTACGAGCAATGATAGTTCGGTAAAAAGTGAACGAAAGAGCACTGTGTAAGTGGCAAATTAACCGGGATTGGCGAGATCGTTTGGATTCCACGGTAGCCGGCACAACAAGCGACGATTGCGGTTGGCCACGGCCGTTGGATAATGGCTTTTCGGAGGATTTTGTTTTTCTCTCGCCGGTAAGTTTGCTAATTTGTTGAAATTCCGTTCCGTTCCGTTCCGTACACGTAGTTTGCATTCTATTTCAGCATCGAGCGATCTCTCGCAGAGGCATCGTGCATGATTTGAACTACATTTTACGCTCTCCGGTTCTTCGTGCGAGCACAGCGAGGCCACAGAATGCGCAGTCCCTCCGGTGTGGCATTTTACGTTTTTTAATAGCATCATAAAGGTGTAAACTTTTTTTTTAAATAATAAAATGTAGTTTTATAAAAAAAAATGCAAACATGGCATCAACCCAGGGAAGGAATGTCTGCAAAATTGGGCTTTTGATTGTTTATTAGGATGATTTTTACATTATATTCTTGAAAGACTCTTCGTGTGCAGAACAAATGACAAATGTAAAAAAAATATAACGAAGTAACGTAGTCTCTCGCTAAAGCGAATCTCGGTGCAAGTGTGCGCATTTGTGTGCTGCAGCAGCGACAAGCGAAGTGGATCCGACAGCAGCGAGGACACTAATCCTTACCTCGGACCGGCATTGGTTCCGGCATGGCAACATTGTGCCCGTTCTGCCAGTGCGCGGACTATGCTTATGGTAAAATGGCACACGGAAGTGGTTAAAACGAGGGAATAGCGGTGCACAGTGCACTTGGAAATAGTTTTCCTCCCTTGCATTTCTTTCCTCTCCGCGTGCAGTAGTGGACGGAACTGATGGCGGATTGTGTGTTGTCTTCGATATGTTCATCGAAGGATAATCTTTATGCCTTCGAGGTACACAAGCGTTACCTGATGCTGCTGGTGCAGGTTTTCGAACTAGCTTTTCGCTGACGTTTGAAGTTCTGTGTACTGTTGGGAGAGGGGGTGGGGCGGTGTTCTTATCCAGCTTTTCCCTCGAGGTCCGATCTTATGCCATTTTTTTCCGGTACCGTGTGCATTTCCACTTCAGCGCCAGGATTATCGATATGCGCCACGGTGCCCGGTTGAATGGAGGCGAACAGTTTTATTTTCCTTTCCAAAGTTTGACAAGATGGAGGAGCCATTCAATATTGCTCTTCTTTCTAGTTTTTCTTTTATATTTCTTCTCAAGCACACACAGGACAACAGTTAGTAGGAAAGGCGACCCACTTCTTAGATATTGGAAATACTTGTCAAACATTTTGCTAAACAATTTGTGAACTTTCTTCTCCGATAATAGAGCCATCGCTGGATGAAGTTGGAGGCTCTGGTAACACAGAGCACTTTGGACAGCACCGGTACTGGCGTGAGTCCCCTGGGCGATCAGAGAAAGATGGAGAAAGAAGTCAACTCTTTCCGCTACGATGGTGAAAGCTGCGATAGTTCGGCTCGGTCAACTCCGAGTGTCGAAGGTGGCGACGGTTCTGCCGTCGATAAGTGGTCCTGGGTCGCCAAATGCAAAGAGCAGGAGTGGAATCGATGCCGATGGGATCGCGTTCGCGTTCTGGACGATCGATGGCCGGTGCTGGGTCGATTCTTCCGCTTTCCTGCTCGCATGAGTGACCTGCTCGAGCGTTGATTTCTGGCTTTTGTCCGCATCACCAAGATACGCTCGAACGAATGGACCTTCCCGCGGGCTGGGGATGGCGATGCCTGTGGACACGTTGGTGACCCGGGCAACGTCAAGATCCTTTTCGTGCTTCTGCCATTCTGCCGTTCGCATCGCTGCGGGAAGATAAACGGTTCATTCTTGCGCGTGAATGGCTGATAAATGTAATTTAATTTGTCTGAACCATTCAATTAACTGTTGGTGGCGGGATGGCCTGGAGACCTGCCCCAGGGGGTGGTGGCACTTCATCGATATGATGATACTGTTCGTTTGCTGATTACTCGCTGCTCACCACTCCATGTCGGTGCCGTGACCGTGAATGGAGAATGATCTGGGACGTTAAGCTACATATTTCATGGGAAGAGGTCGTGGTGATGGAAGTCCAAGGCCAGTGCGGTGACTGTGGGCATGATACTAAGTGGGACTGACCCGTGCCTTGCTGCAGTGCGCCAACGCGTCAGAGATGCAATGGGCTATCCGATCCGAACTCTGGAGAAGCTCTTCTTGATGCATCCCTGACGGAGAGCTTATATCGCGGGGTGTAATCCCTAGGGCGGTGTAGATCGAACAGATAACAGGCTGTGTCGGAAGAAGGGTTCTTAATGGCTCTGTGACACTAACTAGATTAGATACGATTTTTTCCAAAGATAGTCCTACTGTTACTTACAGAAAACTTATCAACACTCTTGATAGCGACATCGAATTTTCACAGTCGTTTATTAGTGTACGCATTTGTTTTGCCACTGTTCTACTATTTTATTCATCCCACAACATTACAATTTATCTTTCATTCTACTATTTTTAGTTTTTTTTATAGAATTTTTCTTAAAGCATCTTCGATGGAAAAATCGACGGTGTTGTTTTTAACTTGCAGGTTGCATGTTAGCAAATAGTCCATATGAGTGCATCTTGTTCTTGATATATTTATTTTTCGTATCGTTTTAGAGGATTTCGATATTTGATTGGTCATTTCTTAATTTTTCATACGTGATGCAATTTATTTTATGATTTTGTAATACCTGGATAGTTTTAATTTAACAAATATTTCCATTTTCTCAATTCTGCAACCTTCAAAAGATTCAGGAAAGGATCAAAAGATTTAAAAGAATCCAACTCAGGGCAATGATGGAGGCGCCCTTCGAAATGGAGGCGCCAGTAGCTGGTGAAATTTCCTGGGTTTGAAAAAGATGTTTAATTTTTTTAATAACTCAGGAATCTCAAACTCCGTAATGTGGTGAATGTTAAAATGAAAAAATATTCAATTGTGGATCAATTCTACAAGAAGTTTCACGAGTTTGTTGTAAACCATTTGTAGCAAAAACCATTCCGAATCGCACTCCGAGCATCCCATTCGCATAAATAGCTTATGGAAGGATACAAAACGAGAAATAGTTTTCTTATGATTTTTCTATGCCCCCCAGCCTTCCACCCTGGTACCACCAGACAACCCGTCAAATGCATCACGATGGTACACCATTTTACCCGCAGGAAGCGACAATTCTCTTTCACTTCGTGCACGCGCACATGTTTCAATTGACCGTCTGCACTCGACAGTCGGCCACACCAGCCGGCCACTAGCCGTACTGGGCCGGAAAACTGGGTGGGCTCACTTCGTGAATAAATTTAATTAAAACTTTTCAAATTATATGCCTCCACGGATCCATGGTTTTTAACGTGTATGTGTATGTGTGAGGACTGTTGCGTTGCCTCGCAGAGATGTAGCTGACAGAAGGAGAGAGGGGGGGGGGGGGGGTGCTATTTAGTGCATTTCGGTGGAGTGTCTGAGTGTGTTAGTGACCAACCAACATGTGACCCCCAATTCGAAACATTTGGAGCGAACGGAAGGAGGTTTTGGGGGGCGGGGAAACATTTTTCAAACAGTAATTAAAATTGATTGAAACAACCGCGCCAAAAATTGGTTGATGACGATGCTGATGATGATGTTGCTGATGACGTTGTTCTGGTGCCGTGACGATCGCTCACTCGTAGTGAACCGTTTCCATGGGAACGCTGGCATGGTGGAAATTACGTTGGAAAATACTTGCGAGAAGAGATTCACCCTCCCCACGGCTGCCCTGATTCTTTATGAGCGTTGTTTATGACGCTACAAATTTCCCTTTCAGGCAAACTCTTTAACTCTTCTTGTTGGTCGCCCTGACGACCACATCGCGGAATGCTGCACGGAGTTGTTGAAGCGATGCTAGGTGGCTGGGGTGGCTGGCTTCAAATCACTTTGAAACAGCGAGCGCAGCATAAGTCGAGCGGTAAATGACTCAATTATGAGTTTTGGTCGTGTTGCTTGGTCAAGGCTGGGCTGGCACGCTAGGATCGCCGGGATGGACCGTAAATATCGTGTTATGGTTCGTATTAAAATGAAGGGAATTATGTTCACGGGTGAGCTGATGGTGCGGTAAATACTGGTGCGCAAGATAAGAAACCCCGAAGGCGAGTTGGCCACGGGTAGCGGCAAGGTCTTGTTGGAGATTATTATAACGGAGGACTTTAAAGGATTGGATTCAAAAATATCATTCGCCTTGCATTTCACTGTTAAGCGATAGCGCTGGCTAAGAAGCAACCAAGGGAGATCCAAGACCTGCACAATACGCACCATCTTGGGGACGTTCAGCGGTACAGTGGGGACGCAGCTGTGACGCACTCGCTCCATCCATTCCTGCTGTTGGTTCACGGCACAAGTTGGACAATTAGTGAAATAAGTTTCTTGCGTTGCCCAGCCAAAAAACGGTGTCCGTTCCAACTATCTGCCAACTATCCGCGTGCGGCTTGTGATCGGGTAAGTTTGCTCGAGAGAAATATATAGTGAGAGAGAGAGAGAGCAAAAGAGCGAATGGCCGGAAAGTTTAGGATTCTAATGGCAACGGCTGGCCGCTGGCTCTGAATGGAAATGGAAAGCATTTCTTTCCAAGCAATTATCCGCTCGGATAGCCACTCGGGACGTCGGAACTGACGAGCTGACGAAAGTTTGGAGTATTTTAATCGAAGAAGACACAAGACATACCTCTGGCTAACGCTGCTAGGCGTTTTTGCAGCGTCGTTTCATTCAATTTACAAAAATATGTGTGGGCGCTAGCGGGAACCGCTCTGCTTTCCCGTTTGGTTTTGCAGCAAAGGTTGGATTTAGACTTGGAATGCCATTCTGCAGTGTGGGTTTTTGGGGAATTATTGGGGTATTTTTAATTTTCCACGTAAACATCTGAATAATTGAATAGCAAAGTGGTCCTGGCTATTCGTATTCAGTCCCACCCAGCATTGATGTGACGAGAGACAAAGAGAGAGAGACAGTTGTCAATTAGCGATCTGTCAAATTTTTCACATGCCCTTCACCTTCTGCACACAAAATGTATGAAATATGATGAAATGTTTATTTCAAAAGTAAAACAAAACAGCCAGCAGCATACCACAGGATAATGATTATTGAATTAAAGGCAGGTTACCCGAGAACAGCATGGCGGGGAGGGTAACTGGTGGTCACCGGATATTGCATAGGGTGACCCTCCACCCAACGGGGAGTTCGCTGGAACACTTGCTGAATGAATAATGCAATAAGTTCAGCCGCCGGTGGTGATGCAATGCTGTCTCCGCCACACGGACACGGACACGGACACGGACACGGAAATGGCACAGCACAGTTCTCCACCACCTTTCCAATGTCCACCTCACCCACCCAGACCGTCGGTTGGAAGTGTTGAAAGTGTTGCTATTGATTACATCGGCAGCAAAAGGGTGTCGGTAACGGTCATTTATCACTTTCAGTAACAGCAACAGTCTGTCTGTGTTTGTGTGGGTATGTGTTGGCGTGTTTGTTGTTTGTGTGTTTGAAGACCGGCCCCCGGGAACATACCCTGCAGGTACTTTTCGCCTCTCTCTTCCTCGTGGAAAGCATACATGCTGACAAGACGCTAGCGGTTGTCCAGGACAATCGTTGTTGGTGACGCCGGAAAAAGACGCAAAAGCGATCGAGCAAAAGCAGCCGGCTAACCGGATAGGTTCCGGACAGGTGTAGGTGTGGCACTAATTTGAGCGTACAAAGCACACCGTAGACCGGGGCTCCGGGATCTCACGTGCCACTACAGGGCTACAGGGAAGAGTGTTTTATTACTCCCCGGAGAGCATACCCCGACGGGTGTTCTAGTGTCCTGACCTGATGGTCTTCCAGGATCCTAGGAGTGCGGAATTGGACGCGTTTACTTAAGGAAACGAGCGAGTTTCAGGCGCAAAGTTAAACTTTGACCCAAGGGCTACACGGTATCTTCAACCACTATTCGCCCACTTGCAGTTGCTTTAGCAAAACATTTGGAGGAAAAGCTTAACTTTAATATGTCTCCAACGTCCTCTGGCGAGATGTGATTTTTCAGGTCAGTTCTGAAAGGGTGCAAACTCCAAGTCCAAGCAGTGCTGGTGCCGAAGCTACCTTCGCCCGGAGCTGTGACTATTATCTTGCCCGTTCAATCTCTATCTCGCGGGCTCATTGTGTGCTCCTCTCATGCGGCCACACCAGACGACCTGGTGTGACCTACACACGTCTCACACACGACTACTCTGCCATCACCTCTGGGTCAAGTGGCGCAGTGTTCGCCACGTTCGGCCGCACGGGAAGTACCAACCGGCCGCCTACCACAATAGTTGCCACCGCTCGGCAGCCAACCCTTTTCTCTTCTCCACCACCACCACCATCTCACGTACGGACGGACGCGGTACGTTTCGAATGGTCAACATTTATCTTTCATTTACGTCCGCTCCTCGTTTGGTCTCGAGACCAATGGTTCCGGTGGCGCGGCCGATGAAGGAGGGGAAGCAGATGTCAGGCGGTGAGGCGGTTCTGCTGCTTTTTGCGGAATTTCCCACCCCCCCACGCGATTGCACTGACACTGGCGAAGTAGTCCGCGGGCGTACTAGGGCATCGAGCACCGAGCACCTCGGCTCCGATGATGCTCTTTGATGGTCAAAACGAACGCGCGATCGTTCCGGGGTCCCGTGAGGTTTGCTTTCATCCTTTCGCACCCCGGGGGGCGAGCTGGGGTTCGTTGGGTAGTGGAATCGGTTTGTCGGTTCCGTGGCGTGGTTTGTAGCGATTGAAATCGCGGTACGATGGCCACCGACCGGAGCTGATGTGCCGTTCTAGCGGTGGGTGAGCCACATGAAACGCAGCGCAAAGTCACACAGGTTTTGGACAGGTTGCCAGTGTGAGGGTGTGTGCTACTGATACTGCAACATTCCCTCCCCCCCCCCAAAAAAGGATGGCACGCTTGCACGCAGTGGATGCAGTGATGCTGCGGTGCCGGATGTCGGTTGTCTCATCAGCTCATGCGGCAATCGGCCGAGCGGTGAGAGTTTAATTGTTTAAAGATTTTAAAGTACTTTATGGCAATAGCTTTTACGCTCGTTGCATATTTCCTGGGAAGGGGAGGGCAATGCAGAATCGTTATTAATCACTTTTCTGTGTGTTCCTCACCTTCAAAGAGGTGCTCTCGGTGATTTGAATCGAACGGTTATTCGTGTATGATGCGATTGCGTTTAAGCTCCTCCCGTGCTATCGATTCTGATCCGTTTGTCAGATGAAAGTGATATTTCCGCTAAACGTTCATCATGAAAGGTTTCTGAATTTCTGAAAATCGGCCCGAAATATTGATGCCATTATCGGGGATTGGAGTTACCGAGATGATCCTTTCTTATGGGCTTTTCCTAGTACTCGCTAATGATGTTATTCTCGAAAGCACAAATTGGTTCTCATACACTAATAGGACGTTCTTTTCTGCAGGATATGAGCTACATTGATGAGTGGTGTGCTGCGAACTCTGATCCGCATGGCTAGTTGCTGGTTATTTTGGGTACGGCTAGAGATAAATTTTCAATTTTATTTGTCCGAATTATCGAACCATCGGAGCATCCATGTTCTCGGGGAGTTTCATCCATTACCGAACATGTTGGCGATGGTTCCTGATAGATTTTTTGAAAAGCAGGAAAATACATATTTTCTTCATCATTGCCTAGTAGGTCACATTGACATGCCTCAATAATTTGGAACACATTAGCTAAAATTTACAAAATCCATAATTCATCAGTTTCAGAAGCCCAAGTACGTTTGTATTGTTTTCATGCAACATGAGAGTGTGCATGGTTTATCAAAAAAATGGTAACTGTGCCCACATTTTGCCAGGGTTTGAAAATACGATTTCGAAAGCCATATTTTCAAAAGGTAGTTGTTTCGTCTACTAGCTACTACTAAAGACTTCAACGAGGTGTGTAGGAAGCTTGTAGGGCGAAGGTCACGTACTAAAATTTTGAAAATATCCATTTTTAGTATTTATCCAGTAGTTATCATCTCCCATATGGTCTAACGGCTAGGATATCTGGCTTTCACCCAGAAGGCCCGGGTTCAACTCCCGGTATGGGAAAAGCTCTCCTTTTGTTGCTCTGGAACTGCTATGTGATATGTCCTTATCGTAATTTTGAAATCTTGTTAATTTAAAACGTTCTTTTTTTCTTGTCGCCATCATTAACAATTTATTAACGCCTCCTCGATCATCATTGCATAATTTTCCGCGGAACGATACTTTCGAATTTGTGTATGTTGCGCTGCTCAATGTGCCCGTTGCTGGCGGAAAGTGAACTTTCTATTCAAAGACGAAACTTCAACTTCACTTGTTTGCAAAACTCTTCCGCTCCGGGAGTTTTCCGAGATAATAACCCCGCAAACGTTCGTCAAATCGCCGATCGGAAGGTAGTGTGTAGGTGAAAAGTGAATTTCAGTGAAAATCCTAATCAGAAAAGTTTTCAGCACCCAGCCCCCCCCCCCCCTCCCGCTCCCTGGATATGGTCCCGGTTAGTGCGCTCCGTTTATGATGATGTAAGAGCCGGAATGCATGACCGGGAAAGGGGGCCGGATCCGGGTACCCAGTAGGGTGAAAAACAGGACGAAACACCACCTGTGCGCGCCTCTTTTGTGACTTTACGCGTAACGATGATATGAAGTAATGCTTTCCGCTGACGCCAGGCCGATTTGCGGTTTGCCTTCTGATGTTGCTCCTGGTGGTTGAGGTGCTACTAGCCATGGCGGCAGAGGGTTAATACCGGTACCGGCGTTGATGAGAATTGAAGAGGCGGAAGCGAAAGTTTTTCTCTCGTTGTTTTCCTCTTCCAAAGTTACCGCTTTTTCCCGGCGTAGCGCAAGTAGCTATTTTGTTTTTTCCTCCCCTTAACAAAGAGAACAGAGCGAAAGAATGGCGGCATAATGGTTGATGGAAAAAGCGTGAAAATGCACGGCCTTTAAAAGCCTTTCCTGCCAGCGTGATGGCAGAAGGTAGGCCAATGGGTTATGAAACACGAGGCATCGTGTGGAGCAAAGGAAGATGGCCGTGATCAGGTGGAAGCAACCGGATCTCATAAAAGGGCCGGAAGTGATAAAAAGGGGTCGAAAAGTCAATTTTCTTTCCTCCCTCATTGAAAAGGATGCAGTGCGAGCAGCTCTTGTGTTTCGTTTCGTGAAAGTCTTTTGGCATATTTTGTTTGGAAACTTTTTGCAACCTTAGTGCCGCTCGCACTCTTTCCGTTCTACTCGCATCTTCTGGCTGCAACCTGGTGTTTTCACTTCCTATGGAGAGTAGCGAGGAGACGAGGTCACAGGCTTAGCATTCGGGACCCCAACCTCCTCACCTCTCACCAGTTTCTAACGGTTTTGGGAAAGTTGAATTGATTCTCCGTCAATTTTCAGCCAACAAGCCGGGAGCCTTGAGGGGATGAAAACAAGGCGAAAATGAACAACAAGAGACAGCCACGGCACGTCGCACGGATGGCGATCAGACGTCGCACGAGTGCCGGAAAGACCCCCGGAAGCGATAGTTTGTCACGTAAGCAGTTTATGCAAAACAAGGACAGGGACAGGGGCAAAGCAGCATCGAATCCCGGTAGCTAGTAGCGACCGGTACAGCAGAGCAGAGAGGAAAAGGCCTAGCACGCTGATCGCCTCCAGGGTTGCCAAGCAGCGAGCGAGCTGTGAGCGAGCTGTGAGCCGTCAAAACGGTTGCCATCGCATCTGGGTGCCGGTGTGTGATAGGCTTTGATCGACGGGTCCTTGCCAGGCATGAAATGATAATGAACTTTTATTTAGTGTTTATTAGAACATCGAACGGAATTCCTGATTAAGGTAAGGTCCCGATGCCATGCGCAGCACCCCCGAAAACGGGTGCTCCGTCACCTCGTTTCGCTTGGGGCCGGAGGGACGGAGAACCTTATTACCGGTACCGGACCCCGACCGCTGGCGGCTGGCTGGCTGGCAAGTGGTAGCTTATTTCAATCAACATCAGCCGCCACATCCTCTTGCCTCTCGTGGCACTGTGTTTGGTTTTCTTGTTTTTGTCTCCTTTTCGGTTTCGGTTTGCCTGTGTGCCACCTTACATCAAAAGCAAGCAGCGAGCGACCGAGAAACGGAACGGAGTCTGGAAAAAAGGCTCGAAAAAGCTGATCAATTTCTTGGCCGTTTTCCCCGGTCCCAAAGTCAACCTGGCAGCCTTCGCACTGGCGCTTCTGCTAGGTTGACGCGTGTCATGTCATCGCTTTGCGTTCCACCGAAAAAACGATGCGATGAGACTGTCGGTATGGGATAGGAGCATTGGAGCAGGGACTGAGCGACAGACTGTCGAGAACAATGAGAGCCCCAAAACGTGGGCCCTGGTGCTGCTGATGAGTGAAGGTAATTTTTCACACTTCATCACCCTGTCCTGTCTCCTCTGTCGAACGATCTGCGCAGGAAGTCAAACTATGCTCGCCTATGGTCGCCCTCCGTTGTCATGTGTTGTGTTAAGCTGCTAGGCCCTGAGCTTCTGCCGTTCTGCCGTGGAATAGAAGGAATAGATCACGTAATTTATTTCATCTGGAAAAGGTGGGCTTAGTGCCTGCCACCACCGTGCGTGCGATGGTCCCTGGTAGGCGGAACCCAAGGACGAATTGTCAGATGTCAGATATGGTTTGGCTCAGGCTCTAGTGATGTTCTCTCGTATGGGTGACTTGGTATGTCCTTCTTTATTCTTTTTGTTCCCGGAAGTCTCATTGTGCGCGCATGTGTGTGTTGGTGTGTGTATTTTATCGAGACAAGATTAGAGCTTGGTTGGTTGGCAGCGTTACCAAACCAACAATGGCTCCGTGTAAATGAGGTTTTAGTCTCTCCATCGTCCCACCAATGAAGATGTGAAATGCCGGCAACGAAGGAAGTCTACGGGCATCAGCAGGAGGAGCGACGGCAGACGGGCATCGCAGAGGATAGGATAGGTATTTTCATAAATCTGCCACATATTTTCACCATCTTTGTTTGGTGTTGCTGTCGTAGCACCGGGACAGCCTCCGACACCGGCCGCCATGTCGCATTGTGTGTGCGCGGTCTGTGGTCTTGTTCTATCGTTGCGAGGCTTTTTTTTTCGTTCTTTTTTCATCATCGGCATCAGGCCCAAGTGTGGAATTGCTTTATGCCATATTGAATTCTGCGAAGAAGATGTTCTACCGTCATTTTTCCTTCCCCTGGTCCTCGGTTCGGTTCTCTTTGTATTGTCCTGCTTCTGGTGCTAAATCTTTGGTTTATTTTATTCCAACGCAAAGAAAGGACGGCGGAACCGGCGCGTCGTCGTGATGCGGTGAAGTAATCGGTCATGCCAACGTTAAAATAAGTGATCTAAACCGAGGTCTAGAGCCTCTGACACAGTGCAAAAGCTTTGCCGGGTAGGCGAAGAAGCATTCGTGGTTCTCGACCTACGTTTACCACGGATTTCACGCCTTGGATGCCGCCTGCATACATATTGAATTTCAAAGTTAATGTATGAATGGAAGATGCTCTCCTGGGTGTGACTGGCTAAAAAGCAGGATGGTTTCCTTGTGGCAAAAAACCGCATCATCACAATGGCGTTCTATCGTTCCTATGTCGCGCAAATCAAATCAGGATGGCCACTTTTTTCGCCGTGTCCTTCCGGTAAAAGGAGGGAAATCGTATGAGCGCATATGACTTGGTTTGTGGGAAATCGGTTTTTCGTTCCATTTACAGAGCGTGGTACCGTGCGATGGTGCCATGACAACCAGTGTCCTCAAGAGTGGATGGAGGAGGAAACAATGATTGTTAGCTGCGTGGTGCGTGTGCTGTGTTTAGCTTTATTTCCGGCCTAGATATTGAACATTCAATGGAATCGAATCGATGGCAATGGTGACGTCGGAGATGAATGAAGCTGAACATTGATTGCGATAGAATGGGACACCTTTGTCCGATGGTATGGCAGCAGTAGGAATTGACTGGCGAGGACATTCCAGAGCTGGGCGTAAAATGAGTAGAAAGCTGGCTGGAAAGTACACGAGGTACTGAGGTTTCGTTCTGTTTCGAGGGGAAGAAATTGAATGAAATGATCGTACGTGCTTCCAGCCAGCGCTAATGGAAGAATTGGTAATCGGGACTGTAATGCGTCAGGAGAGCTGAACGAGTGTCGATGACATTATATTCCTCTAGTATATTAGGCACATTAAACATTGATTTGAGATCAAGTTTATGACACTCTGGTGTAATTCGCACCACAGAGCGCAGCTTTAATGTTCAGGAATACGATTAAAATAGCACATAAGCATAATAGACAGACATTGTTTTCCTTGCTACACTGGCATACAGATAAAAATGTACTGCAACTACTTTATACAAAAACATTTACATCCAAAATATTCAAGGGACGATTTCTGGACTGCACAACAGCACTTTCTAACACGAAAGAACATTCAAATCAAATGTTGGTGGCGGAAATCGATTAACACGTTGGTGTTGATGGCACGACCATTCCGCGTAACGATCACGTTCGATTTTTATTTGCGTTCGAATCGCATAAATGTTTTCCATCTTTAATCGAAGTGATAGGTACTTTAACTCGGCGTGTTAATTCAATACAAAAAACAAACATGAAACTGCCCCAGGCGCCCTTCGATGGAAGCGTTTGTATTGAAATACGTGCGAGCTTGCGTTGCACTAAGGTGAACATGCTTATCGCAGCTGTGGGGGGCGCGTGTTATGCTTTGTGCTTATCGCACTTGCATAGACGATGGGAAGGCCGGCCATTTTTAGTGTATATGTAGCCGAAATAGCTCAGTTGGGAGAGCGTTAGACTGAAGATCTAAAGGTCCCCGGTTCAATCCCGGGTTTCGGCAACATAAATCGCCTTCCGGTGCTTTTTTATAAAAAAAGTGTATGAGTTAGATAAACTCTGATATCTCCAATGGTCGTGCCTGCCTATGTTACTTTGAAAACTTTGGTTGGATGAAATTATGCTGCTTTCGAAGAAAACATAATGCTCATACATGATCGTCGCCTTAAGTGAGTTAAGTATTCTGAGTGTATATTACTGAGGCACAGTTGATGGTTTCTCTGGCGCCAGAGGGAGGCAGAGGAAGAGGAGCGAGAGCAACACATGTGCTGACCTCCATCTGTGCTGACCCGTGAAAACCAAGTTATAGAGGTTTCCAGCCTCCTGCAACAGAAAAGCCGGCCCACTGTTAACATCTCGCTGCCCAACTCGTCGAAGGTCGAGCATTGTGGCGGTAACAGCAAGCAAGCAAACGTCGGGCAAGTTCAACTGACATCCGGTGATTCCGGCCCCTCGCGAAGAGGGGGTGGTTTGCCAATCACGATCCTGGCCAGGCGGCGGAGAAGTTTGCTGAAGAAAGAAGAAATGGTCCAGAAAGCAAAAGGCCGCCCGCCCGGTGATTGGCAGTTATCCAAAATAGAATTCCAGCGCGTTCCGGTTCATCTGGCCAAAATGACTGACGCATACACGCCTCCGCCTTCGCTTGCTGACCGACCTGACCGGCGGTCAATGGTTGAAGTTGTGTTTCGCATCGATGCGTAACGTGAACCGGCGGCAGCCAAGAAGGATCATAATGCGCTTACAGCCGAAGGTCGTTGGTAACATTTGGACATTTGGATTGGCTGGCAAACCGTAGAGGTGGGATTGCCAATGTATACGAGTAAACGCACCTGCATGAACATGATGGGGCGCTTCGCCAAGAGTTGCCCAGCGGTCACACAGCGGTACAGCTACACGGAGGATCGCTCTAGTTGTGGGTTTTATTGCTTATGGGTTGCTTTCGTGTTGCTCCAGGTAGACCAGACGATAGTCTCTGGATTTAAATCAACGAAACAATTCTCTGGTACACGTTCCCCGTGGGATTGGGAACCAGGTTCATGAATGAATAAGGAATTCCAGGAAGCAAGCTCCTTATAAATCAAAACAATCGCACAAATTAAAGTTTCCAATTAGATTCTCATTGATTATCCATCAAAAGTTGTATCGTGCCAAGAAGCCATGATCGAACCACAAACATCCAAATCCTTCGCTATGTTGTGGTGCTTCCGGAGACTCGGAAGCAGGACAAATACCGCCGATAAAACCCCATAACAAATGAAGACAAGCGGTGGTGTCGTCGGTGTACCGGGGAAGGAATCGTAATTTTGGGGACGCAACTTTAGAATCGCGTGCATAAAACCGTAAGATGACATAATCTATGTAGTATGGAGCGACTTGTTTCTGCCAAATGTTCCTTCCCCGTCGACCGTCACCGATGAGGAAGTTGCCCGATTCTGCCACGCCAAGACTCTGTTCTGTCGAAAATGTGTATAAATGGTATTGCTACGTTATGTTCCTCACCCCTCGCGGTAAGAATGACCTCGCGACCAGGGGGTTCGGTGCGATCCGGCGTAGATGACTATTATGGACCAAGTTTTTAGTTGCTTACACCATCGAGCTCATCGAGTCCGAGGGGAAAACCGAGCGCCCACCATGGCAAGGACCGTCGTGGTCGTCGTCGTTCATCCTATTTGCTTTAGCTTGCGAGCGGCCACCGACTGTCACGGCGTGCGGCGGTGTAAGTCGGTTTTGGGTTCCGAAATTCCGTTCGGTTCCGGCGCACAAGATAGAAGTTGCCACCATAAAAAAAAACCCGGTACTGTTTGAGCAAGTGTAATACAAATATGGCAAAACTTAGCGGCAACTGCCCCGGGTGCTACCGTTAAGCGAATGTCGCTGTCACTGCCACTGTCGCTACCGCTGCTGTTTGTTTTTGGCGAAAGAGCACCCCCCCACCGGTCCCGTTCAAAATATGTTCGGACAAAATCGTGCTGGAGTTTAGAGCGGAACGACGAGCTTGAAGCGTTGCTCTTTGTGTTACCAGAAACCGAAATGGGTCCTACATCACCTTCTTCTTCCTTGGGTTGGATACATACAGTGCATGATGAAAATGCGTTTGAATTAAAAGTTTTTCCACGAGTTCTTCTGGAGGAATCCGTTCAGGGTTGTCGGCGCACCGTTCCCAACACAACCCCAAAGGGATTCACGGAGCTTGTGGGAGCAAGCATTTTCTCATTTTCCTCATTAGATGCGATGTGATGCGCCTGTGTGCTTGTGTTAGTTGTATCATTTTATCACGCCTTTTATGACGCTTTCAGCACCGCCATCACCGCCAAATGGGTTCAAATTTGCTCCTCAGATAATCACGGGTGTAATGACAGACACATCCGATGTGTCAACTGATTTGAAATAGAACCGTGCGCTCTGGCAGAGACAGAAACACTGTTCCGCACTCAATCGGAAGCAACGAGCCATCCGGAAGTAGCATCTGTCAATCTTCATCCAGTTCACGGTGGTTTGTGTGATTTAATCACCCAATCTCAATATGTATAGTAGCTGGATGGTAATGTAACAAACATTTCATGTCAACAGTGACACTTAGAACATGTTACAATCAACAACATAACGTTAAAGTCACATAACGTTCGGCATTCAGTTCAATTCGAAGTATTTTGTTATACGCTAATAAAGTTACTACAAAATTAACTTCAATTTTACGTCGAACAGCATTACGTAACCTTAAAAAGCACAATTACAAGCCTCCTGGAGTTAGTGCCAGCGCCTCTCCATTTGCTCTTTAATGTGCAAATGGTCGTTAACGAGGCAAGAAGTCTCTGTTTCTTGTGCTAATTTCTGTCACTTCCCGTCGTATGCTACTGTCATTATAACGCTGTACGTAATAATGATCGTACCATCGAAGCAACACCATCACCACCACCGGAGAGTGCTTTGCAAGACGTTAAAAAACTCATTTTTCCTCCCATTTCCTCACCACTTAATAAAGGGCGGTGCCACGGCGGCGAGATGCTTCGGAAAAAACCGCCAAACATGCGAGAGCGCACGCAAGCGGTCGCTTAAGGGGAAAAAAGGGAATACTTTTAATTGAATTACTTTGCGCTGTCGAAAACTTGTTCTCTGGCCAGGATCACACGCGCGCGCGCGCGCCGTACAAGCCCCATCCACATATGATGCGAACCAAATTGGCGGCAGCAACAACTAGAGAGCCAGCAGGAGTCGCCGACGTATCCGATGAATGCAGATTTTCCACCCGGGGAAATGTCCGGAGGACGCGGAAAACCGTTTGCGACTTAAACGATACTTGCACTGCAGCGGGAAGAAATGCAGCGTAATGCGAATCGTTACGCTGATGCTTCGTTCTTTCGCTTGGGAGCTCACGGTGAGAAGGTTTTACTGCTACTTGCAGCGTCACACAGAGTAGCACCAGCACCAGCGCCAGCAGGATCCCGCGAAGGGATTACGTTTGGCTGGGTTGAATTTATGAGTTTTATGCAATTCGGTTACCGGCGATCAGATACGCTCGCTTGCTGCCTCGCTCGCTGAGCTGAAACGCCGTCGCCAGCACGTCAACCTCGGCTGCTCAGTAATCAGACGGTGGGAAAAATCGGTGAAAACGGACCCGGGAAGGGAAACCGGATCAGAAGCAGCAAAAAGCGGTGCGAGTGAGTGTGAAGTGAGCTGGAAGAGCTGCCACGGCAAACCTCGTTATCCACGAGCGAGCGTTTTTACATCGCTCGCCATCGCTGCAGTTGTGATGGTGACTTTGGCGAGATTTAGCAGCGCGCGCGAGCAAAAAAAAAAAGGAAGCAAAACCCTCGCGGATAGAACCGGATCCGTTCCGTCACCTGTGGAGATGCACCACCCGGGAACTCGGGAGCGGAAGTGAATCGTGGAAAAGTTTTTGGCATACGCACGCCGCGGATAGCGGAATGCTGCTGGCGGAATCAACGAGTCGCAACTCGTTCAGCGCTACTTGCGTATGCGTTTCGGTTTCGGTAGTGGATGACGGTGGGAGAGGATGGAATCCAAAATGTTGCATTAAATGTTTGGAAAACTTTCGTTGCATTTTTTTCGTCGTCGTTTCGGACGGAAAAGTATTGAAAACATACAACTGCAGCACCAGCACCGTGGGATGCACGAAGAGTTTATCTTTCTGCTATCATAAAGTCTCGTTCCGTTGGAATATTTTTTCGCGATCGAGGGATAAGCCATCAGCCAAGAACGGGATACGGGTCTTTGCCTTTGTTGTGATATGATTCCCCTTACTACGAGGCACACGTTTTACGCAATTTGCTTTGGAATCAGCCGGTACAGCGTATCAGTCTGTCATCTCTTGGTAATGAAGTTTATGTTGGCACGCAATAATGCACAACGGAAGCCTTATGTCTTTGCCATCACTATATAGCATGCACTCGTCACAAATCCTTGTTTGGAAGGTGGCTTGAAGATGTTTAAATGTGATGCAGCTGTAATAAGGGATCGTAACAGCATGATAATGGACACACTGGGAGGATCACATAACAAAGATGAACTCTGAACGGCGAGTCCGCTCTAAAGTTCTGACAGAAAGGGCGGTTTAATGTAATGCCATCCCCAGATGCAACACGCGTTCTGCGGATGATGTTCGATCGACCGGCAAGCTCTTTTACACCGGGAGCAACTATTCCTGTGCTTGTGTTTCGTCTGGCGATGGGACGAAATTTACATCGCACGCAAGTTACGCAGACGAAAGGATGAACACGACCGTCCTCTGGCATCGTGTTCGTCATGGTGATGTTAAGCTTTTCTACAGAACAGCGGCGGCTTACCTTCACATTAATGCTTATTACAGCCATCAAAACCTATCTTCTCATCCTTCTCTTATGCCGTGGAATTACCTTCGGGCCACTTTCGGGCCAGCGAAGGCGGAGGACGGGTGTTGAGGTATAGTTTTCGCGAATAGGTTCCAACTTTATGGAACCATTACAACTGAAGCTAGTGAATAAATGAGGAGCCACCGTGGCTTAACCCCGTGGCCAGAGGGAGGAGGTGAGTGGCGAGAGTTTAATTTTGTTTCTTCTCATCAACACGCGCTAAGCTTAATTTGCGTCGGAGCGGTGAAGCGCGTAAACTTGGAACATGCCGATCGAAGCACACAACTTCTTAACAACACATAATTGAAGCAGTCAACGTGGTTTATAGCGCGGCGCGGATGAGTGCCACCGGGCGAGGAGTTTAATCATGAGCCGTATGATTGAGATGTTGTGGGCATTTCTCGCAAGATTACGTAGTACGTAAGCAAATACTACGGACCAGAGCACCGGGATCCCGCAATCGGTCTACATTATCATTAGCAATCGTCGTGGACGGGGATAAGGGGGTGGGGGTCCATTATTAATCATCACGCAGTGCTGGTGGTGGTGAGCGCTAGCAACTGGTTCGCTAACAGCGGCTTGTGGGCAATTACACCCGATTAGACAAAGCTATTAGTAGGAATACCCAATCAAATGTCGGAGGATTATCCCCTTGGCGTTTGCAACATCTCGACGGCAGCGGTACCGATAAGCGCCGGTTGTGACGTGGGCATTAAAGGTGAAGAAGCCAATCAGCTGTAGGCCAGTAATCAACAAACACTGCAAACCGGAGACGTGCTGCAATGGATTGCATGGAAATATGTTAATCAGGTAATTAAATGAGCCGAAATAGCTCAGTTGGGAGAGCGTTAGACTGAAGATCTAAAGGTCCCCGGTTCAATCCCGGGTTTCGGCAGCACCTAGAATAGGGGAAGAGAGGAGAGAGACCCACTACTTCCTCCCTTTTTTGCTCAAACTTTCTTTAAAAAGTGACTAAGCGTACATTTACCGTAAATAGGATAATGAGGTGATTCACAAAACGCGCGCGCGCGCCCCCACAAGTCAAGTCGCTCTTATTCTTTGCTGATTAGCATTTAAATGAACATTATCGGGATCTTTCGGTCACGAAACATCCAATTGACGGCATTAAAACCGAATGAATCGATCCAATCCAATCCAGCAGACAGGGTTCCACTGGCCCGGACGGTCTGCGTCCTGGGATGGACAAGTGTCAGAAATGTTACCAGTTTTGAGTGAGCTGCCTGTCGCTCATCGTATCGATGACCGTAGACGAGGACGAGAGGGCGGATCGATTCGAATCGATACCTCGAACTCCACCCTCCGGTACATAGGCATCACACCTCCTTCCATCCTTCTTATTCTGCAATTTGCACCAATAAATGTCAGCACATCGAGCCGGATTGACCATCAAGCAATGGGGGTGGTACCAGACCAGGGACCGGCTAGCGAATCGGCACAGCTCCGGCGCTACTAGAACCAGCAGTGCACCCAGCAGGAGCCTGCAGCCGGTGGCCGAGTCATGGCGGTTTGTGACAAATGAAAATTAAATTGTCATCTGCAACGTGCCTTCGAAGTGATTCGAGTTCGCACTTGGCTTCGCGTCCCGCGTCACCTCCCTTCAGCGCTTTTCAGAGTTCAGAGTTCGGTGTCCGTGGGGATTGCCTGGGCTGTTAGGGCTGTGTGCTGGTGGTGCCCGTTAACACCAACGGTCACACGGCACGGCACCTTCACCGTGGCGTGAAAATCGATCGCAACCACAGCTTCATCGTTTGCGCTGCAGCCGTAGCTCGAGTTCGGTTGGCGAGTTCTTCGTACAGGCACCACTTCCACTTAAAGGTCGTTCGTGGTGCTACGGTCTTGGCGTGACCGCAGAGGCACTCGCAGGCAATCGAGTTTATTGCATAATTATTTGGAAAATTGGTGGATTATTTCTTTGGGAACATGATATGCGCATTGTAGCTTTCTATTTAATCAAAATTGTTTTACTTTATAATGTTCAATATGTTCATAACTTCAATAAGAGGAATTATTCCTCTAAAGATTTCAAAAAGCTCCTTTATCCACTTGTCCATCTGCACTGATAAGCCCTATACCCGAAGTGGGTTGCAGATAAACGAAGTGATTCGTATAATTGCTTGCAATCGGCATTCCATTCATGCTCCTGAATCCTGAATGCACTCCACAAGCACACCACCATCTCAAAGGCCATTCCCAATTCAGCAAAATCACGGCCACGGTCTATGTTTGATCCAACTGATTGGAAAATGCTCTCTTCACCGAAAAAAAAAATCCATCCGTTCTGCCTGAGCTCTTAACTTGGCCGCCCTTGCCTTGGGGAACGGAACCATGCAGTGCACTGGTGCACTGTTTGATGTACGAACCGAGAAACGAGAATTGCTTGCCCAGCTCGTTGGATGGGCGGAGCTGGTGGAATTGCGTACACGGGACTCGGACTTCTGTCGACTTTTCTTTCTAGCAGTAGTTCGCCTCTCCGCCCCGTGCAAACAATTCGGAGCTGTGCTCCTATCAATAGTGGTTTAGCCGCATCCGCTAGCTCCGGTCAGCTGGATGCTCGTGAGCGTCCATTCCCGGGGCCCCATAATCGGATACGGGCGTTTGCGTTTCGCCGGCTCGCCGGCTCGCCGTCTGAGCGAGATAAGCAGCGCTTTAACCACTCGACAACTTCCGATCGGTTTAGGGGTTCACCAGCATTTCCGTTTCCACGGGCACTGGTACGGGTTTTTCATTTCGTTTTTTCCGGTGAAGAAGGTTCAACTTCCGATCAGCTTTTTTGGGGAAACGTTTATGTTGGCTGCCTGAAGGAACGATATCGTTACAGTGCCCTGCAGGATTATGATGCTGAGTTGTTGATAAACAATCAACAAGTTGCCGTTATGGAGAAAGGCTGCTTTGCAATTCTTGTGGGACAAGTACTTTCTTCTAATCTCGATTCAATGAATTTGCATTTGTAGAACCAGTTTGCTGAGCCAGTAGCTCTACGTTTTTGGTAGAAACAATAGGCAGTTTGCTGATGGAAATTGAATGTCCGATTGATTAGTAATCAAATCATCAAGCTGAATTGAAAGGTGAAAATCCTTTACCTTTTCTGGAGCTATTGTTTACCGAATATCATATTCTAACTCTCTCCAAAAATCGTTTCATTATACTTTCCAAGCTGCTTCACCGCCAGTAAGCTGATTGTGGTTGTGAATTTCTCAAGAACTTGCGAATGCCTTTGACCGGGAGGAGGCCAAACTGAGCTGAAAACATGCCCGAAATTTGTGGAACGTATCTCACCGTTGAAACGGCTCTGCTGCGCCACTTCAAGTCGTTTCCATAATTTTATCCCACCGCACTCTCGGTGGTGGCAATGGATGCAAAAAACACTTCACGTAAAACCACGCGCTGTTGGTTATACTTTTGGCCACTATACCTTTGTACCTACCCTGGCTGGGATGGGAGCGGACGAGGTTTGACTTTTATCCGAGCTTTACCGGTGGCCGCCGCTCCCTTGCATCGTCCTGTTTTTTCGCCCAGGGCGTTGGTTGAGTTTTGCGGGTGCGATAGCATTTAAAGCGCTAATCGAAATGTCGAGCACGTTCGGCATTCATCAACATTTTCGCTGGATCCACTTCGAACCCTTTTTTTCGATGGCACTTCTTCCGCCAGTTTTTTCCCCACTCTTCTCCTCGATGACGGCTTATGATGGGATGTTTCGTTCGGGATGAGACCAAAATCCTGCTGGTTTTGCTGGGCACGAGCTGGCTGGTCAACTTTGGGTTGATCGTGATATGTTTTTTTTCGGAATACGAAACGAGCCTAGACTACGAAGCGGGACCGCCGGAGAAGGATGGAGTTACATACTAGCGGCCACAGTGAGCGAGAGCATCAAAAAGACCGATATGTTGAACTGATCAGTGAAATAGCTGAACAGCTGACCGTAAGACTTCCAAGCGATGCTAAAGTTCCAAATGAAAAACAGACTCTTCCCAACCGAACCTAACCCAACATTAGATCACATTCCGACGCCCGTAACGCCTTTGATTGTTTGCAAGCGAACCATCGTGTGCCAGGTCAGTCCGGTGATATGTAAATGTTCAGGGAAGGGACATGAGCGAGAGCGGCCCATCGACCGGCCTTTGATACCCGTATCTGCCTGCCGATGGTCGAAAGCGACGACCGAAACAAAAACAAGATCGCCCGATGCGCCCGTTACTGACTGGTTTACGCAACTCGCTGATGTTCTGGGCTGGTTTTTGCTCCTGCGATTTGTCACGGTTTCAAGAGCTTTGGCGTTGGAGCAGCAGCAGCAGCAGCAGCAGCAGCATCAGCAAAAAACAAAAGCAAAAAACTTCAAATGCCAAAGGATAAAAGGATGTGTTTGTGTGCTTTTTGCCAGCATGCGCCCCAAGCGGGGCTTCATCTTCCATGAGACAGCTTGTGTGAGCCTGTTAACGAGGCTACCTGCTAGCAGTTTGAGGGAAAATCGGTGAAATTCGGAGAGCAAAAAAACATCTCAACGCGCTGAAACGTGCACACGCGGCAGATAAGCTTACACACATTTGGCCTCTGGCAGCAAGGGTTAGGTGAAAAGCGACTCAGCCCTAGTGCGCGCCATGCGTTCACCATCGACAGTTGGAGTGAGCGTAAGGACAAGCGATTGGGCGACCGAAACTGTCGGCCGTATCTGACTTCGTAGTACGGTAAGGAGAGTGCGTTCCGGGCAACCAGGTATCCGGCTACGGTGGAACTAAACAGTGGATGGAGTGGCATGGTTTCCAATCGCCAGTGACGCGCTCGTTAATAATCGATTCTTCGATAGGGCAGCAGTTATGCTTTAGTTGCCCAAACCAGGCAATGTAACGAGGAACCTACCTAAGTTATGTTGCAATTGCAGCTGCCAGCAACGGAAGATGGAGCAGCACTTCACTTTTGCTTTCCTTTTATGCCCAACGAAGAGTTCTGGATTTGTGTTCAGTGCAGATATCTGGTAGGAAAAGGATCTATTAGCAGCAAATAATTTTCCATTCATTCAATTAGGTGTGCAATTGATATGACTAAGAACTGATGCCGAAATGCCATTTACTGTATTTGTTTTATCATATTAAACATTGCCATGAAGGACTATATTCCATAAGAAATATGGTTTCCTTCGGCTTCAGTCTTTCAAAGTGCCTGCTACAGGTACCTGTTCTCGGAAGAATCAGTCTGATAGCATTAGAAACCATCGAACGGAAAGTGCAAAATGTACCCTTTACTTGACCGAGAAACCCATTGAAAGGCCCTGCAGCTTCTCACTGAATTGGAATCACATTCTGGAGAATGTGTTGCTCCTGAGCCAATTAAAGGCTCTTTGTGCAGCTTATGGATGAAATTCTCGAAGAAATTTCACTCTGATACAACTGAAGCAGACATGCGGATGCAATGATTGCTATTATTCCACCTTAACCTGGCGCATAATGGAAAGGATGATTGGAATGTGGAATACGATCCGAATGGTAGAAATTAAAAGGCCAACAAATGAAAATGGTGCTCACTAGAAGCTGAATAGTTTTCTGTGCTTTTTCGCCAAACTCTGGTTCCCCTTTTGTATCGCGCATTCAATTTTGATCGGTTTTTCCTCAGAAAGAGTTGCTTCATTGCTTCCGAGCTGTGCTCTAACATTCGGGGAAAACGCTATTCAACATGCCCTTCCTTTGGTGACATTCTATCATGCACCAACAAATAACATTTCTTGCTTCGTTTGCTCAGAACTCAGAAGAAGGTGCATGAAGCATGATTGCGCCCGGAGAGCAGCATCGACTGCCATTGACCGTGGAGCACACAGCGGCACCGAAACAGACGGTATATAATTGAGACCTCCTCCTCGGTTCCGTTTTCGATCTCCGATGCTGCTGAATGCTATCGTATCAGTTGCATGCCGCTCGGTTCGCTGATTGAAGTTGAGTTCAATTAGTCCTCCGAAACTCATTCATTTATATCAGGGCCCCAAGGAACGAATTTTTTTTTGGGAAGAAAGGCAAAAAGCGAGGAATGCTGGAGGAAATATTTTTATAAAAATTTCCCGCCCTAATGAGAACGAAAAGCCCTATCCCGTTGGTTTGACAAAAAAAAAACACACAAACCAAAGTCCCAATCGACTGCTGTCCTCGCTCAATTTACGGTTAAACAATGTTTTTTTTTTGTGTAGGGAGGTCTGGGACTCGGTGGTGCATTGATTCGCGCCACAATACCTTGAACAAAGCGAAATCGTTCTTCATTCCCCTCCCTTTCTGGGAACCTAAAACCGGAAACTGAAAGCTCCCAGTCATGGCCAACGAGCTGGTTGCCGATCCCGGGGAGGGCAACTTTTCCCCCGGGGAAACATAGTTTCTGCTCCTCATATCATGCTTGTTTGTCACTCCGCTCGGTCGCTCGGTCGCACGGTCGGTCGGTGACTTAAGGAAAATGAGAAAACTTTTGCAGGTCACACCGCTTGTGCTAGTTTGTTTGTTTTTTTTCGGGTGTGTTTCCTTCCACTTTTCCGTTTGGTCTCCCCACCGGGGTGGTTCGGTGGTTAAATTATGATTCGCAATGAGGCAAGACTGCGAACACGGGCACACAACCAGCTGTCGGTGAGTATTTAGGGGTGTGATTTTGGGTTTTCCCCGTCGGTGTCTGAGGGGGGAAAAAAGAGGCGAACTCTTTTCGAAGGCACATTTCTCCTTCGGCGGCGCTGGAGAGTGTTTTCGGTCGGGTTATTTTGATTTATTAAAACAATTTCCAAACTGTTTAAGGTATGTGGAAACTTGTTCCCTTCCCAGGCAAGTGTGATGCAGTGTTGGCTCGCTGCTAAGCGAGTGGCGAGTGGCGAAAGATGCAGCTTTCGTTTGTGTGTGTTTTTTTTTCATTTCACTTCCCGAAATTATGTTCCGTACCATTTTCCCGAAGATAATAGATCCTTGCTTGCCAGTTTGTGTTCTAGAGACCCTCCTTGTGCAGAATTTGTGCTGACGTATATCAAGCTACTCCATGGATGGATTCCATTAGGCCGCCCATTCACCAAAACAATCAAAACCTCATCTTCTTCCGGCACATCGATTTAACATTCATGTCGCTCGGTGATCCACCATTTTATATGCGAAACCAGCAACAGCCAGCTGCCAAGCCAGCAGCAGCCAATCTCCCACTCGACCCAAAATATGTAGACTAATTAAATTGCAATTAAGCGAAACTTTACCAGCCACAGGCCGGCCAACCTTGCCCGGAGCTTAGCTGTTAGTTAGCTCCTAGCCAACATGCCCTCTCGGAGTCGCCGCTCCGGGTGCCGGTAGCCATCAATTTCATTTCCCCTTTTCAGAAGTGGGCCCGGCCTAGCCCGGACCGGGCCCTTTCCTCTTCCCTTAAAAGGAAGTAATGATAACATGAACAAGGTCCGGAACATAAGTTGCCCAAAGTACAAACTTTGCAGAAAGCGAACGCTGCGATCTTGCCTGGCTACCCATCACACTCCACACTCCCAGCCGGCCAGCCAGCAGTCTACATGGGCTCAAGCATATTGGGAAATTGTCGCTTAGAAAGCAAACTGTGGTTATCGCACAATAAAGACACACCTAATGTACACATTTGGTGCGACAATTCTTACCATTTTCGACCGACCCCGTTGGTTGCCTGCGCTAGCTTTCCTCGCCTTGGGAATAATCATCCAGATATACATTTGCGCCCGCCCCAGAGCCAAGGGGGGGCTTTTACGGGGCTGGATTGGGAAATGGAACCGGAGAACCACCGGATATGGAGAGAAAGAAAATAGCAACAACAACAACAGAAAAAGTGAGGAAAACTAAAAGACAAAATAATACAACGATGGGACTGAAGCGAATGGGGCGATACAATCTCGTTCTTGCCGAATGGGCGAATGGATATTTTCGGTAAACGGCCAGAACCTAACCACGCTTAACTAGACGGCACCCGATGGAGGCGCCAAAAAGCGAGGTTGGTGGTGGTGGTGGTGGAAACTTGTTGAAAATCCGGCCCGGGCTTCCGATTTCCGTTCCGTCCCGTCCCGGATCGACCGGCGGGCTTTTGCTTTGGAGCAAACATTTTCGAGAGTTTTTGCTCCGTGAGCACCGTGTCCGTGCCATAACGAGCTCTAAAGTAGCAATGTCATTGGAAAAATGATTTTCAGCAAAATGAGGCACGGTACGATGGTAGTGGAGGGAAGCCAATTTTCGAGCCACATTCCACATCCATTCGATTCCTTTCTATCCTCGATTCCTGCTCCGGGGGGGTGGGGGTGCTTGCGGGTTCGATTGGAAAGGAATAGAGCAAAATGTGGAAATGCGCCACCGCCGCCGCCAGGGGGTCACCAAAGTTATGATATCCAAAATTAACGAGAAACGAGTATGGATTGGTGAGAATGAGAGGGCTGAGGAGTGCTCACTGCGGAGTGCCTTTCTGGCGGTCGAAAGGTTTTAACCGTCGACGAAGAACCCACCAATGACTCAGCAACGTAGCGGCGGAAGGTTGTGGTGCGTGGGAGGAAGCGAATGAATAGCGAGCCACTTTTCCGATATAATCCGTCACGTCATCGCCACTATGTTATCACATGACACCGGAACAAAGCGGCCTGGTGGCACCTCGTTAGAGGCGCTTTTCTCTACCCGCTCCATGGTCCACAGCAGTTTGAAAAACGAATTTTTGTTTTGTTGTGCAAGAAGGAGCGCATAATGTACGCCCA
>NC_064877.1:11692500-11695000 GCF_943734665.1 Anopheles aquasalis
AACAGCTGAGCACTTACCCGTCCGCAGCAGTGGAGCTGGCAGTGTCTGCGCTTTCACCCGGTAGCTGGTTGGTGCCGTCCCCTGGAGATTGTATGGCGTTATCTGCAAAACGAATTAGTATTACGGTACATGGTATATTACGCAATGCGGTCTTTTGCAACAGACGCTGACGCTTATCTAGCGCAACAAGTTGACACCTACCTTGATGATAAACTTGGTGTCACTGGGCAGCTTCTTCAGCAGCATCTCCGCACTGTGGTAGCTAATGCTCTGCAGCAGCTTGCGCTTTGACTCCTCAAAAACCTGTCCGTTTGAGAGGGGAGAGTACACAAAAAATGGAAAAAGGATTCAGTAACAAAAAAAGGAACACACGGAAACGAGTGCAAGCTATTGCCGATGTCATCCTCGTTATTATGGCCACGGACAGTAGTGTTGAGTCCCCAAAAAAACCATCGCGATGGAGAGGATTTCAGGATACCTGATGTGTTGCTGCCCGAGAGCTCAGGGTTGGTACAAAAAAATAGAGCTTCTACAATGTCACTGCCCGTTGCAGCATCGAGCAGGATGCAGTGTTATTGCCAGAACTGGAGTGAGTTCTAGCAAATGAACAATCTACGGTTGCTGTTCTGTTCCTAGATGTAGCACTAGCAACGGGACCCAGAGCCGACACTTCACTCTCCGGTGCAACATGCAATAACCGGCGTGTCTCGGGATCTAACGAGAGTTATTCAAGGGAATGCTGGTTTGATGGCAGCCCCGGGACGCCATAAAGTGATTTCTGCCGAGCCTTAAAGCGATGGTACAGTGTTTATGAAGGAATTATAATTTCACTCTTTTTTTTCTCACTCCATCAACCACTTCCCTAACGAGTCGAGTCTCGTCAACGGTCAGCTCGCGCATTCATCTCTTGCGGCGCCTAAACTCGTCTGACGGGTGTCGTACGACGGGTTCGTTAGCAAAACGGGCTTCCCTGGATAAGCTTTGAGGGGGTTTCCTCTTCTCTCGCTCTCTTTTTTTCTTGTTCCACGAAGTTACAGTGCAACTCCGTAGTGCTGCATTTTTCTTCTCCGTTCAACAAACTTCGTAATGGTGCTCCTCCTGACATAATATCCTGCCTTTTGACCTTTTACTCTCTCTCTCTTCAACAAGGACCCACGAACGGGACGACTAGAGGATGAAGGATAAGGTTTTTTTTTAATGAACTCCCCTAGTTCCGCCGCGTTACAACTTTTTAATAAGCGAAATTGCGGTCCCGCTGCACTAGCGCTCCAGGTGAGTTTGCACGAAGGCTACCACCAGGGCTGGCTAGAGTGTGACTATAGTGCGCACTGCATTGCAAATGTTGTTGCCGATGTTCCGACGAGAACGAGAGAATCCGGTGTGGATATTTTGAAGTTTTGCTATTTTTTTTTTGCGTGTCGTTTCACTCCGGTGTTGCAAACTGTCATTGCCTGTACGGAAGGACTCGTTTGCTCATCGTCCGTTCTGGGCCGTGGTTTTTTTTTTGCTAGGCAACTGGCCGCCAGCGGGCGTACATTGGCGACAAGCTCGGGTGCCGATGCCGGCAAGCTAAGCCAAGCTCGAACCCGTGACAAGTTATCGCGATGAGCTCACGAGTAGTGCCGCTCGTTGCGCGAAAACTTTACTTTTGTTTCCTAATTTGCGTTAGGGCGGTGTTAGGGCGGTCGGAGAGGTATCCGTGCCTCCATTGCTTCACTCCAGGAGTCAATTAGTGTTGTATTCCCCGGGAGTGTAGTAATGTGTATTCTCATTTGACATGGCATGAGAGTCCTTTGAAATAAATGAACAACGCCATCGTTTTAGGGGTTTTGTTAATTACTATCACGAGCGTGTGTTCATGGTGCTCATGGTCTGGCAGGAAGTTAGAATTCATGATGTATTTTTGTAGAACGCTGACTGCCGTTTTTAGAAAGAGCAGTCGAGCTATCACTGGACCTAAAACATTTCTAATACTTCAGTCGGATTGGCAAAGAATACCGAAGAGTTGCAAGGGAAATTCGTGCGTTTACGGCACACAAACCAATGTGTTTCTGCTTCGTTCATGACAGTTACGTCGATCAAAATTATTAATCAATGACATTCTGACCTTAAAAACCTTTTACTGCAAAATTGAAGACATTTCGCAGAACAAACTCTCCCGTACTTCAACTGACAGTCTAGCCTAAGGACTAAAGTGTCGATCACAAGTCTGACAAAATTCAGTTTCAAAAAACCAAATTGCAAATCCATAAAATTCCATTGGCATACCAAGGAATCGATAGAATGCTTAAATTTGTTCGATGAAACATCCTGAGCCATGTCGATGGTGATTCATCTTGATTTGACAGCCGTCAACTGGCTTCTTCCACAAAAATACAACGGGAATCAAAAAGGTCAACGTCAATCATGTGACTTGTCCTGCGGGCGGAAAAAAATAACGCTGCAGCTTGTTTATGATCCTTCGCTCTCGCTCTTCTGATGCCATCCCGTCTGATGAACT
>NC_064877.1:11702500-11747500 GCF_943734665.1 Anopheles aquasalis
AGTTTGTAATAGGAATTGAAATCGCTAAAAAAAATTCACGGATCTCAAACTCCTTTATGTGATGAATGTTAAAATGTTGATATATTGTTTTTCATTTAATTTTTCGAACACTACTGTCGTTGCAGTCACTGCTTATCATTACCTTGCCAATGCATTGCTAGAAAGAAGTAACAAAAATATGTCAATCATTTGAAATATCTTGATGCTCCTGATATTTCCCATTTTTGAATTTAATTTGGAATACAACGCCTAACTTCTCGTTTCAGATGATCATCCATAGCATAAAAAAAAAAACAATTAACTTGGCGTGATGGTTCAAGCGTTTTACAGCTGACGAAACAGCCCAAGTGCCAAACGATGATTTGATAATGCATTCGTCGCGTTTCACTTTGCGTCGCGCGTTAATGCATTCACACAGCTACATCCCCCTCCCCTTTCGACCCAGAAGTCGCCTGAAGTATCTGCATGACATTTCTTTTATGATGGTCCCCCCTCCGTCCAGTGACTTTTCTAATTATCATCATCGCTTCCGTCGAGTTCTGTTTGTGTCTCGCAAGCGCTCGATAATCTTAATTCCTCTCCGTCTGTTGGTGGCTGACCAATTTGGGTTAAGTGCGGCGGGTGTTTGAAACGCGCAACAGGCCATCATCGCACCATTCGGCTTAGACGTCGACCACCAACCGGCCACAGACCATCGCAAACGGGGCACAGGGCCCGCGCCGAGCCCGACCGATAAATATGTCGTCAAGTGGCAAAACGTCCCTTCCCGGTGGCCGTCACATTCTCTCTCTCTCTCTCTCTCTCTCTCTCTCTCTCTCTCTCTCTCTCTCTCTCTCGCCACTTTGTGGTCATTGAGATTGGCCGCTCTTTCCCTTGAGCTAAGGGTGGAAAAGGAATAAAATTGTAAATCGCTCCTGCAGTGCAAACAAACCACACATCTTCACGCGCCATCGTGTGGTGTGTGTGCAGAAGATAATGAAACGGCCGACGACCGAACCGATTCCGGAGCATCAGCATTGGCCAGCATGCCTAGACACTTTGGTTACTTGCCCGGTGCGAATGAATGTCGAAATAGACATCCCCCAAACGGCCGATCGGCCGACCGGCCGGCCGGTTCTCGGTCCAAAGGGGTCCGAGGGTGTCACCGAGCGGCAGGCAGCCCCCCCGCCCGTTTGGGTCTCTTTTGGAGGAGGGGTTCCAATGTTTGGTTTTCCAATGTTTATGTTATGCTGCATAACGCGACGAGCCCCTGTCCGCTGCCAGCGGTAGGAGAGTCCAATGGCCGCCGTTAGCGCCCAGAACGCGCTCGCGTCTGGCTCATATACAAATATAGATTAGAAGTTGCTTGGTAGCGGGGAGGGAGGGTGCGAGAGGGGGAGTTTAGGGTATCAAGCGGTGAAATATGGCATCCACCAGGTTCAGCCACTTCCCGGCGTGAATCCCCCTTCGCATTCGAGAAGCTGCTTCCTTCGACCTCATGGTCTCGGTTCGGGTTCAGGCCAACCTGCCAACCATAAATTCTTCTATCGCCCTTCCATAAAAGAGCCCCCCCTCGGTTCCGCTCTTCCTTTGTCCCCTTTGTGGATCGGATGCGATGTTGCAGTGTGGTGGCCTCCTGGGAACGCGATTCAATTATGATGCGTTTTCCGAAGTTGCAAGTATCCCGCGGGGAGGGCAAATGGGGATGTTGTGGTCCTAAGGAAGGAGGAGGTTTGCGTTCTCCGTGCGCCATCATAATCGTCGTCACCGGTCGGTTGGTCGATGGAACCAATAGCAAAAGGCATTGCTGGGGCCGAGCATCTTCCCACCGATCGTGTTTCAGGTTGCAGCGTTTCTATCGAACGAACAGAGGTCACCGGGAATGCCGTTCACGAAGCATCGCTACCGATGGTCGGTTACCGCGGAATGGCATCATTATCAGCGCGACACGCTGCCACACTCTGGTCTCTGGTGGTGTTTAGCGAAATGTTGCTTTCATACCGACCGTGGTGAATCGTGGTGCAAATGGTGGTTGAAGGAAAGCGGGTTGAATATCGGTTTCGGTGTGACGCGAGCTTTTCAGCGACACGCGACCGCTCGAGAAAGCGTTTTGGGAAGTGGAACAAAAAACAAAAAAGAAAGGGGAAAATGCAACGCGAATGGCTGGCCCCGGTGTTGATGACTATTTTAAATAGGAACACTGACCTCCAGCCAGGGCTCCTTCAGGGCTCGTCATGGACTAATATCGTTTGTTTGTTTTTTGTTTTAGGTAAGGCAGCACGCGATCGAGAGGGTGGGTGGGAAACGGGGATTCCAGCATTATTTATGGTCATGTTCGCTGTCGCTCGACCGTCACGACATCGTTCAGTGGTGATGGGAGGCCTCAGGATGGTGGCCTGGCGCCTTTCCTCTTTGGTAATGGTGCGTTCACGCTATCGGTTATCCTGTTTCCTAATCAAATCTAATACCGTTTTTATCCGAGTAGCTACAAGCTAGTATTTTACAAAGCAGAACGAACGAGGAACGATGCCGGAACACTGTACCGGAATGGGATGGAGATGATCTACTAAGTGTGCAATTAAGTTCATGCATTTATTAGTTAGCTTATGCGTTCGTGAGCTAATGTTATCGAGCTGCTTGTTTGATGAATTTTGAAGATGAGATTTGTAATGAAGATTTTTTTGAGAATCAATGATACCGAGAAACTAAAAGACAAATGTCTTGGTCGTTCGAGATCGAGCAAAAAATTTAGGATATGGTTTTTTATAAACAAATATTCTATTAAAAAAAACATTTTGACAATACATGGTTCAATACTGATTGAAATACCACAATCAAAAGGCACACAAAAGCTACTCCAAACAGTGACACATTTCACTTAGTAGAATTGAGTTATATTCTAAGGCTGCCACATATTTAACAAATTATTATTATAGTAAAGCCACAAGGATACTTGTGGCTTGGAAAATCATCCAACATTTCTACTGTTGAGCGTGGTTTTGTTTCACATTCACATGTGGCAGGCATCGCCATTTAGTACGGACCATTTCAGATAGAGAGGGAGGAACCACTTCCGAATAAAATTATTTAGTTTTGTGACTTATTCGACTGTGGTCAGTTGTTGTTGCTGACCGCTCTATCCACCACCTCTATCTCTAACCCATACTACGCCAAGCCTTTGCTCTTGGGTTCTTCTGAATCCCCCGAATGGGAAAGCTCGCCAGCAACCGCAACATTCCTCGCAGCAACTATGATTAATTTTTCATTCGAACCCTGCCCCGACGTACCAGCAAAGTTCAAGTTTCGTTACCATCGCAACGGTGGTTGGTTGACGACCAGGACCATTGGAATGCAATGTTGTGGAAGAGGAGTTTCATAGCCGTACGGCAAAAGCCTCCTGTCTGTGTTTCTGTGTATGTGTGCCCGATCAACCGCAGTGACCGGTACCAGCCCGAGTTACCCAGGAGATTCCCGGGAGTAATCGGATTTTGGGTTTTCGCATCGCGGTTGGCGACGTTTATGCGACAGAAATGGATGGCATATGCCACCAACAGCAGCAGCAGCAGCACTTTGAACAGCTGTAGCAACCAATCCCTTAATGTCATTGACCGCAGTGGGCAACATTTTTGGGGCTCACCATGCACGCTTTGCTGACGGGAATACACGAGTTATGCACCACTAATTCGCATCACCAGCAGCAACGTATTATTTATGTTAGGAGCAATTAATCGCATTGGATGCTATTGGAATGCAATTCACGCCATGCATGATGGTGTTGGCACGTGTGAACATATCTTTCGTTCAACATTGAGATATCGTGTCCTTAGCAACACTTGCTAATTGAAGAGCTGGACGTTTCTATAGCGACACTCGCACGAACAGGACTTAGCAAGCTAGCGCTAGAGCTCGACGAGCTCATAAAACATTGACAAACCAACCTTTTCCGGGATTTTCTTTTCATTTTGCACACACAAAAAGAACATGGATAGAAACATCATGCGATGGAGTTGGAGTTTGCTTCGTTCCCTTTTTTTTCTTTCGTTCTGAACCCTGAAGTGGAGTGCACCATTGCGCAATGCTCATGCTACATACTTCTACACACCATACATGGCGACCTTCTTGTCAGTGCACAAGGATCAGCTCGTAGCCCTGGAAGCGGAGGCAACCAGAAGTGCCAGAAGGACGAGTGAGAAGAACACCGTCGCGCGATGCGCCGCATTTCAGCGATTTGTCCAGAGCGTGTCAGCGTGGCAGCCACTTCTTTCGCTCTTTATTTGCTTTTCGTTTCGTTTCGTTTCGTTTCGCTTTTGCAGCCAAAGCGTCGGTATGCTCGGTTGTTCGGTCTGTTGCGCTTCTCGGGGGATGCCTGGCGGCGGCCTGGTAACATCGCACCAAACATGATGCTTCGATGTCGATCCGTGGTGCATGATATGTTTGCCAACGCAGGAGGCACCGGGGCCACACTCGTACGTGCACGCCGTCGTACGTCGTGGTGCAATGGAACGATTTCAATTTTCACCCAAGGACTACCTCGAGGCTAGTTCTGGATGGATTTGTCCATAGTTTTTTTTTTTCGTTTTCATGTTTTCGATTCCGTTTTTGGACGTCAGACACAGATACTCCCTGGGCCGGGCCAGACCGTGCCCGATACCGATCATCCGCCGTCGCCTTCGGTGAAGAACTCATCTATGAAGGATTTTAAATTGTGTATCTTGCGCCACTATGCTCGTTCCTGCTCTTTGACAGTTCGTTCGCTTCGCGGGAAACATGCTGTTGAATTTAATGGCAGCGAGTTGCACCTCGGACTAGTATCGGATGACTCACTCCTCTTTCCCCTCTACCCGTTCCAGCTTTTCACGAATTTGCGCTGTCGTTCATAAGGAAAACCCGGTTTTTCCGGTTGTCGAACGTAAGAGTGGAAAATGGAAAATGTAAAAAAAAACAAATCAATTTGATTCGATCGTTCGCAGCGTCGTCCGTTTGGCCAGCCAGTCAGCCAGCAACCAAGGGCGGAGGTGCTCGATTGGGCGCAAAGAACGTGGGGATTGATTTTAGAACCACCTCCATCATGGACCGCGCAACGAGCGTGATGTAGCGTAACGAGGAATCGACCTTCTTATCTAACGATGCCAATCCTCTAGTCGAGTGTTTCTTTTTTTTGCTTTTCTCATAGACGATTACGAATTCCGCTGTCGTGGAGCGATATGTGGAGCTTGCTGCGTTCTTTCGACAAACCATTAACAAGTTTAACGAATGCTTCGTGTGCGAGGGTATGCGATTAAAGCAGCGGAAAATGTGAACTAGGATTCAAGGAGAAGAGCTTTCAAATTTTGTCTGAAGACTCATGGGTAACTACTATTGATGCTGCATTTTTAGTTTCTGCAGTGCGATGGACGGTTTGCCCATGATAAATCGGCAAATTTTGTCTCTTTTTTTAATAACGTATGCATATTAGAAAAAAATAGTGATGGAAACTCTCCAAAATCATCTGATAAATCATCTGATAAATCTGAAAAGAATTCAACCCATTCGCCAACAACCTGTTACCATTCGCTTCAGAAACGGATATTAGAATTAATTTGGAAAAATCCTTTAAAAAGATTCGATGGACATCGAGTTAAGTAGCGTCGCTTTTCGACACGTCGGATCGTTGCTTCGATTGAGTCAATCATTTTTTCGATATTATAATATTCTCGAAACTAAGAAAATGAGATTAAAATAAGTAGAGTAAAATGATTTTCAACAAATAAGCTCTCCGACTAAAGTGTCTGACCAGAAAACTTTGCCGAACCTGCCATAATTAATTTTCCATATGGTCCACAAGTGGCCGAACCGGCGTGGAGGAGCTCCACGTCCAAAAGTCTTCATTAATGGACCGACCAGCCACACCATCCGCACACCCACCACGTTCACAGGAAACGCTTGCCCTGCGCTTCGATTAAATTGTTGCAAATTGGCCACGCAGCTTTCGAGTGTAATTACGAGTCAGCCAGACCGCTTCGACGCTTCGGGGCTTCACCGTTGGCCAATTGTTGCTTTCTTCGCAGTCGTTACCGGTGCCCAAAAAGGCGGCCCTTTGACCGTGGGCGAATGTTTCAATTTTTAATTAACATAGTTCCGCTCGATGTGGCGCATCGCCCTTCGATAACGGGCGTCCGATTCCCGTTCGCCATTACTTGCTGCTGTTTTGCTACCACAACGAAGCACAAAAGAACCGAGCCTGAGTGTCGAGAGAGAACGGGAAAACTTTTCCGTCACATTCCGGAGCCGGGACCGCGCCGTCTTTGCCACAGAGAGATGAAATGAGCTGGTTCGTAACCGAGCGAGCGAGCGAGCGAGCGTAACCAAAACCCATGGTAACAATTTGTTGGGTTCGACAAACCGCCAACCAACCAACCAGACAGACAGGTCACGCACAGACACACATACAATGTGTTCATGCGCGAGCCGCGAGAACAACAAGGACAAGCGCGCCGGAAGGGACCGATGCTTGTAAACGATCTAATATGAACGCTAATGATTGGAAAAGTTTTCGCTTTAGTTTGGCCGGGGGTTGAGGAGGGAAGGAAAGGGGAGAGAGGGGTAAGGCGAGAGTTGAATTCGGAATCGGAGCTCCTGCAGCTGCTGCTGCTGCTGCTGCTGCTCCAGGAGTTACTTACGTTTCATGTCCAACTTGACGGCACTGGAGAGCGGAGGCACGACGTGACCGTTGCTGGCCTGGCAGGTGTAGACCTGTAAATCGAGCAGAGGAAGAGAAAACGGGGTGGTGCGTTAGTGCGAGGAATAGTGGAAGACACCAAAGAAGGCGCAAGTGAACGATAAACATTTGTTCATAATTAAAACTTTGACCCAACAGAGCGCAAGGCACATCTCGTGAACCACGCGCTCCTTGATGGATCGCTACGTCAGTTCTCCTCGGTGGCCATTGCCCAGATAGTAGACGTTGCTGTCTTGTAGATGATCTGCCGTTGCCTGTTATCTCGCAAAACGGAGCAAATGCTACGCGCGCCACGTGTTGCTTTGTGTAGCGGTGGCATCGGAGGGCAAATGGAGGCGCCCGAAAATGAGTGCCAAAGTGCGCCACCACCCGAGCATAACTTTTGTGCGCAGATTGATTGATTAGAGGTCGCCACCACCGTCGCCACTGAAAGTTGATCCCGAGTGCGCGAACTTACGAACGGGAAAAGACAACCCCCCCCCGCGGGATGGGAGGTCGATTGGACGGCGTCAACAAGCGTACGGCGGAGCAAGCGTTCATCATAATTATTCCATGGTGGAGGAGCAGGAGGGCGAGGTTGATGGTGTTGGTCGGAACAAGCTGTTTCGAGTTATCATGTTCTTTGGTGGCAGCGAGCAAACGAGTGGCGCTGCTTCGGATACACTGATTGGGATTGATTTAATGGTGCGCGTATCAGGAGTGAGCAAACATTGTTTAGGAAAATTGAACGCCATGGTTCCGTGTGTTGTTTGGGAGTTTTCAAGTCAATCAATTTTGGAGGAAATATTTGAAGGTGGTATGAGCACAAAAATTAATGAATCAACGAATATCCGTAAGCATATTCGTAATTTGTGTAAAGCTTAAACAGAAATATCTTAATAATACGGAGCATTACGAATTATGTCCCTTAAAATGATTTATTGCAGTGTGTTATTCATCTTTCGATGTTATTGTCATAGTTTTTTTTATGTGTCGTGCATAATGTACTCTCCACATTCTGATATTTCCATTATTACACGCGGATTGCATGAACATAATGCTCTGAAACTTAATTGGAGCAAACTCGTAGTAAAACTCTCGCAAATATCCGCAAATTTACTGCTAAGCCGGCGATTAGTGATGCCTAGCAAGGAGAAATACTTTCATTACGGTAGACACATGAATTCTTGCTCGAATAAGTGCACAATTGTTGAATAATAACCGCTAGAATTAATTCAATAACCGAATGATTGCAGAATCCACTTTGGCCAACATAAGTTAACCCGCTCCTTCTCTCTTTCTCTCTCTCGCTTTCTCTCTTTCTCCTTCCCTCCGCTGTGCCCATCGAAACGATTGCCAACTTCATTGCAATTTGCATATTTCTCATAAACGGTTCGACTTTACGAAATCATTCGCCTCGGAGCACAGGTGTACGTGTGTGTCGCGCGGGCGCCTGTGGCCAACTCGTCTCATTGTTAGCTCAATCGTCCATAAATCATGTTTGCAAAAAGCCCCCCCCCCGCCGCCGGGGGAGGGCGGGGGAAAGCTTAATGGAACCATTTGTTTCAATTCCCGCACAATCCCAGCATTGTTTCGATTGAAAATGAATTATTGGAAGCCCTACCCTGGAGCCGGACCCGGAAACGATCCAATAATCGATAGAAAGGAAGGTTTTGATTTCCAGCATTCGATGGCCCGAAAAAGCCACGAGTGTATGTATGTACGTGTGGGCGGGTTTTAATGAGAAAACAGGGAAGAGCGAAGCGATAGGATCAGGATCCCGGATGGGACCGGAAGCACCCGACAACATCGGTGTCGATATCGGAGTTTTATGACGGAAGTTCCACCCGTCCGTGGGGCCTTTTTGGGACCAATTTCAGGCAACCTTCCACCCTTACACCTCCTCCATTGTCTCTACGTTTGAACGGTGTAGGCGTCCAGTTGAATGATCTGGGGCATCGAAATATTATCTTTATCATCATCATCATCATCATTACTAGCTGCCAGGAGTTCTGGGTATTGTTGTAGGACGATTCGGCTTGATTGTCGCAGGTCTCGGGTACGGAACGGAACGAAATGACGTATTCCGACAACGCCCGGGGGGACTGGTGCCAAACAGGATATCCGGAGTTCCAAGCGAAAGGCGAGATTGTGTGTAAATGACTTACAAGATTTTCCAAACTCGCAACCTCGGTAGAAGGAGAAACCGACGGATTCTAACACCCCAAAAACAACCCAAGAAAAGCCCTACCGGTCCCTGGGAGGAAGGTGCTTAGCTCGTCGACTTCCCTTTGTTGGACGACGAATGGCTGTGATTGAACCCGAGGGTTCCAGAAATATTGTTTACGGGAGTGTTGGAATTCGATTTTGGCTTTCTTTTAAATGGACCACGCACCAAACCATTAGGAATGCGCCGAATTGGAGCAACCGAACTGGAAATCCTTCTTCCTGACGGACAACGGCAATGGACTTCCTCGTTTGGAGGGAGATTCTTGGAAGGGGATTTCAGTGAGGCCGGACTCACTCGAGTATTCTTGAGGTATTCTTAAGAGAACACGGAGGGAGAGAGAGAGAGAAAGAGTAGTGGATAGAGGAGGGTGTTCTCGGTTAATCAATCAACCCTGCCCAACTCACCAGAAACCTAACCGTCGTCGTCGTGGTCGTGGTTGTCGGTTACGTCGCCTCAGGTCGCACAACTTTGCGTTTTATTCAACTTTTCTTTTCTTTTTTTTCACATGTGACTTTGGCTTACCTTTTCTCAGGTCCCATTTCCAGGCCTGTCGATTTGCTAAGCCCTTCGATGCCGTCAGCCGTAAGAAGGTTGAAGTTTGCCTGCCAACTGCTAATCGCTTCCTCGGTCACGTTGTATAATGATGGAGTCAAAGGTGGGGACGTGGTCACTGTACCGAGAACCGGCCCAAAGGAGTTCCCGGTAATTTTCCCGTTAATTCGAAGCCCAAGACACATCGAATGGCGGGGGGACGCGGGCTGATCCCACTTTCTCGTAATCCATTTCCATTTCCATTTGACTCCCCACGGTGGCCACGGTGCTTCAACTAATCTCGTATGGAGGGCACACGGTGTTGATTAGAAAAAGAGAGGGCGGCCCCAGCCCATGACCAGATGCCAAGTCAGAACTCACTGTTGTGGGTGAGGATCCAACTGCTGATGCTTTGTAGCCGGAGCTACGTAACTTGATACGGCGCACGCCAGAGCGAAGCAGGTGTTTGGCCTACAAAAAGGTAGCAGAGTCACGGTGGTGGTGAGGACGGAATGATGCAATAAGCACCGGGCGTGACCATAGACAGCACGACAGCGCTGGCTCCCGGGAGCTGGCCTCCGGACGCGAAGGCGTCGCTCGATGTCTAAGCCCTAACCGTGCGAGTTCGCGAGCTGTATTTCGAGAATTCCGGGACGATTTCCGGGGAAAAAGAACTGTCAGTTAAACTGCTTAAACAACTGCGCGCGAGGCCGCGCCGCCTGTAATCCAATTGGAAAGGTCATCGGGGGTACTAGCAAATACCTTCCAAGCCAGTAAACAACGAAGACAGTGTGAGTGCTGTGGCTCCGTTCGGCCGCAGGTCATTCGCCACTTTACCTCCCCCCACACACGTGGGAGGTCACGGAACCGACCGAATGGCTGATGACTTCGCTATGAGCTAAGTAGGATTGGAACGGTTGTAAGTCCTTAGGAAGTTGGAGTCCCGGGAGGTCACCAAAGCCGACATTACCGAGCTGACTTTGTCATCAGAAAGGCTGCTGTTGCTTGTTCTTGGAACAAATTGGAGTATCGTCTTATGGTCTCCCAGTGAACCTCCCAAACCTCAAACCACAACTTACTCTGGTCCAACGTTCCACGAAATTCGTCTTCTCAATCAACAACCAATCGTACTGATTGATTAGACCCACGGACAGAAAGACAGAGCTACTCACTCAGTGAGACCGAGCTGGATGTCAATAAGTCGTGCAGAAGTCCCACAAATTCCAACACATTTCTCCACCAGGAAAACTCCAGTGAGACTCCGGGACCGCGCACGACTATTTATGAGTTGCGTTTGATGCATTAGCCCTTATTAAGATGTTGTGGCCAAACGGTGTTGTGACCGACAGCACATCATTTTTGTGCAAATTGTTACCATTTCACTTTCGGAGAGGGCACCTCGTCTTGCCACGTCAAGTATGATCAATCACCCCACCGGAGCACCGCGTAGGGTGGCGCATTAGCATAATGTAGAAATAAAACTCACGTCACGCTGTCGTGCGAAAGTGCCCGTAGACAGGAGCAGACGATGAGACGAGACGACGAGGTAGAGATCTCTCGGAATACTTATCACTCCGTAGGGTGATGGTCTCCCTCCACCTGTTTCCCCCCCCGTTATCCCCAGCGATCACTCACCGAATGCAGATCATGGCGCGACAGCTTCTCCAGATAGAGAACGTTCTTGACGGTGCCGTCCGGTAGGACGACGTTGGAGTCATCGAGCAGGGCGTGCTCGCGCCACCAGGTCACCTTCGGTGTCGGTTGCCCGCCGGTCGAGATGCAGGTCAGATTGATGTCGGCATTTTCGCGGTACGGTCCGACGACGTTGTTGAGCACGGCCGCACCCAGCTCGTCCAGGATCGTAATCTTTGTCGGTGGCACTAAAAGAGGGCACCAGGGCGGGTGTGGCGTGGGAGAAAAAAACAGAGAAACAAGTTAGCGTGGAGTGGTCGCGTGGTCGCGCGTGTGTGCCAATGTGGGGGAGGGATTGTTTGCGAATGAAGAAGATAAATGCTGATAACATGCTAACGAAGAACGCGCGGGAACAACCGGAACGGAATTTCCGGCTGATTGTGTGTGCTGCTGGCTGGAAAACACAATTTCCGCCGATTGGCACAGAGAGAGAGAGAGACGTCGTCGTTGTCGTCAAACACACTTACCTAGCACGTCCAGATCGATCCGACAGTTTTTCGTGGGCGATTTGTGAAAATCCACTCGGCACCTTGAGACAGAAAGTGAGGCAGAAGCAGAAAGAGAGACAAACGGAGAGGATGAGAATACTGGAAAATAAGATCCCAAAAAGATGAGCCACCCACCCCCCGGTTTCGGTGGAAGCAACGGTGCCAAGACATGCGTTTCACGAGGACTACAGCAACAACAAAAAGGACGAAAAACATTGGACAAGTGAATCGCGATAAGACAGGTGTGTAAGGGCCAGAAGCCAAGGATCTCGATTGACGGGATTAAGACACGGTGCGCCAAAGGACAGCGCAAAGCAGGACAGAAAGTTATGAAAATCAGATACGATACTCGACAAGCGCAGCCCCTGCGCTGATCGATAAAGCTGTCAAACCGGCCGCCCCTGACAGCCATAATCGGTAGCTTTAGCGTTTTCAATGTGCACTACGATGTGCTCGAGTAACTTTCTGTTGCCGCGCCGCATGCTTCGTCGAAAGTTTCTTTTTGATTTGAAATTTTAATTGTTTTTCTACCCCCTCCCCGCGGGGAGAAACGTCATCCATTAAACAGTTGCGTCGCGTCGCAGGATACGAAGAAGATAAGAGGACAGGCGACAGGACGGATAAGCGAACATAAGCATTTCTTGTTCCTCTCCGCTCTCCGAGCTCCACCAGAGAGAGAGAGAAAAGGCAAGAAAAAAATTTCTTGGCACTTTTTTTCCCTTTGCCTTAAAGTCAGAGCTTGGACGGCGACAGCGCGCTAATCTCGTCCAAGCATTTCCGGCACAACATCGGGCCTTGTTGTCCTGATGGTAATTGATTCAAAATTTATAACTTCTTTTTTGCTCTTCCTCCTTCCAACTGGCTTCCATTTTCCCCCCGGGTCCATCTGCATCATCACTTTGTTGGGGCGGAGGGAATTTGGGGATGAAAAATACCTTTATTTTCCTCAACACACAACCCAACCCAAACAAAAGACGTATGCTAGTGCAATCAGGTCCATTGTTTCGCCTCGGCATGGGGGTATTAGACATGCCGAAGGACAATCCTCTCCGTCGCCTGTTCTCGGGATCTGCTCTGCTTCGTATTATCGTGTTTCCTTCCCTTATCTCGGCTGGTAAGACAACAAAGCGGTGCTACTTCCACCGCTGTTCCCGCTGTTTTTCCGTGCTTCCTTCTCACGTTCCGTTGCGGTTGCTGCATTTCTTTTATTGATATCCCCCCTTCGCTTCTACCCCATTGCCGTTCCCTTTCTACTTTCCTGTTTGCCGAGTCTCCCGAGAAGCCGAGCGGAGAGCGATCGTTAACGAGAAGTAAACTTCCTTAGCGGTCCTTTTGGGGGGCCCGTAAAATCCGGGCCCCGTGTTCCGGGAGCAAGCAAAAAAGTTGTTCGTACGTGAGGGGAGGAGGGTTAAAAAAAAAAGGGAAAAGAGAAAAAAAGAAAACTCCAGCAACGCCTAGGCCCAATGGTATCTCCCGGGAGCGATGGCGCACTGAAAAACGGAGGTCCCTTTTCTCTCTCCCTCCTGTGGAGGTCCTCTGGGTACATCGTTCGTGTTTTGGTTCGTCGGTTTTTTGTTCGCAGCAACGAGAGAAGTATGTTGCGTACCACACCGTACCGTTCGATACGCAATATCGTTTTACCTTTACCCTTTTTTTGGCGGGCGTTTCTCCTCTGTTCCCGTTCGCTCCCCCGGTAACGGTCCCCTGATATGGTCCCTCGGTATGATGGTGTTTGTCACCACCAGCAGCAGCAACTCCTTGGAAACAATTTTTCTCTTTCCAGCATCACTCCCGGCCTTGTGGCTTCGAAAACATTCGAAATAGCACTTTCAAGGACGTCCGTCGTGAGCCGTCGGTTAGTTCCAGGCTTCGTGTTAGGTGCCACCTCGGCGCATTCGTTGCTCGCAACCCCAAGCGCAGCGGAAGGTTCGGGGGAGCAGCAGAGAGCAGGAAATTGGATTTGAATATTTGAGGGGAAATCCGGAAGGGGTTGACCAGGCGGGAGGGTGGTAGGTAGAAACAGAAAAATGGGAAAAACATAAAACCGAAAGATCCATCCCCTCTCTCTCTCTCTCTCTCTCCCTCCTCGCCCAGAACTCGAGGAACATAATGTTGCGACTTCCCCGTTTTTTTTGGTCCCAAAAAGGAAACCTCCCCAGCATCCGAGCACAACAGAAGTGGGTAAAAAAGGATTGCCTGGTAGTAAAGTAGGCGCAACGGAGGTGCAGGAGAGCGTTTTGGGACATTCGACCGAAAGTTGGCCCCTTGACGGGGAGCACAACAACAAGTCCTTCTTCACCAACCAACCAACCAACCAACCAACCAACAACAACAGCAGCTCCCGGTCATCCACTATCTGGAGGATGGTCCTGGTGCGAAGGGAAATCAAAATCGAGGTTGTCCGCTCGGATGCGACCAAAGTTCGGCCGATAAGTGGTCGAAGTGGTTGTTGAAAGGATTCAATCGCCCTGGGGATGAGGGCTCTGGAACCCGGTGTTTCCGGTGTCCATCCAGCAATGGTTTGAAGCAGTCACAGAAGCGTCGAGTCGAGAGGAAGAGGAGGAGGAGGAGGAGCATTATTATGATGGCGGTTAATATGACGAAATGACGGGAACAACAATATTCCTTCGATTCCCAGGAGATCCTCTTCAGGTTGGGTTTCTGCTGCTGCTACTGGGCCCAAAATCCGGCTCTTCGGTCGGTCGGTCCGGACATAAGCTGGATTCGATTCAGTGTAGCAGCTTTCAGCTGGATGGAAAGTTTAGGAGCCGCATCAATTGATGACTCTACCACTGTCTCTCTCGCTCTCTATCTCGTGTCGATGGAACTGTCGAGATGACCTTCCGGGATGGAGTCCGGGATGGAAAACAATATTTACCGAGTTCCAAGAGTGGCACCAAACTCGAGCACGTGGAGAAGGATCGGTTCCAGTGATTGAATTAAGCCCCGGGACCATATCAATTGGTTTCGATTTTGACTTTTGAAGATGCTTCCCAATAACAGCTTGGCTTGGCATCATCGATGTGATGGACCCGGCGACGGGTCGATTCAATTTAATTCCATATCCCCGGGAATGATTTCCAAGCAAAAGAATCTTCCCGGGCCAGCCATTTCTATCCCTACAATATGGTCAATTGTGGCAACATCCAGCACAATAGGGTGGTAAAAACACGAACACCCCAGAACCAAGCCATCATCAAACATATACGGAAAGGTGTGCTTCGTGGAAGCAAATTCCTATAACGTAAATAGGAGAATATTGTTTTCGAAACAATCACCTGCAGCAGCAGCACCAGCACCACAACGGTGCCTCGAGCATGAAAGGTGGAAATCCATTTCAGGCAGCACGTAGCACTCGCTTCGCTTGGCCTTCCGAAGAGCCGGCCCCTGGTTCCGGTTCCGGAAATTCCAATCATTCTTCCCGTAAAATCATCACCAGCAGAGTCCTGGGGTCGCTCGTTCCATCGGTCCGTAGAAGGTAGAAGTGAGAATGCGTAAACTCATAAAATCTTATGAAACGCCACCATATTTGTACTTCACGCCAACCTCACCGGCATCGTACACCACCCACCACCCAGGATACTCCCTCGGGTGTGTGCAATAGTCACACTTGAAAGGGGGTGCTGGGGCTTGGTGGTCGCCAGGGGGCGTTATCGAGGTATTGGGAGGTTGTTCTTGAGCCTCCTGGGAGGTAGCAACGCCAAGCCAATAATGGCGCAACATATCTCTTTACCTTTCACCCCCCGCAAGGGGCGGCAGGGTGGCCAGAAGGTGGAGGTTTATATCCTCTTCAGCACATCGCCAATCCCCGGTGCCCTGTGAATCCCCTTCCTAACCCATTCGCCCGAGAAAAAGGGGTTTTGCTCTCTTAAAAATGGCGAAACTATGGCCACGGTGAATGGAATGGGTGGGCACTAGTGGGGGTTTGGTGAGGGGGTGGGCGGTCGCACACAAACCAGCATGAGCACCGCGCCCGTCGGTTAGTTTACTGTTATGGGCGGCAGTATAGTACGCCTTGGCAATTTCTGTACCAAGAAGAAGCTGATGCCTCCGAGCGAGCGGTTTCGAGCACCTCGATAAACGAACCACTGACACGCTGGCTGGCCCGAGAGCGAGGGTATGTCGGGCACATAAAAAGGGTGAGCAAAGCGAGGGAGGAAAATGCTGCTCTTCTTCACCTTGGGCCCTCCAAAGACATCATCGGGATGAAATGGTTTGATGCGCCGATTGAATTCGCTTCCAAAAGTCCTCGGATACACAGCGCTACTGAGCGCTAAACTTTGAGAAGACCGATGAAGCTGAGGAGGTGCTGCCAGCGCGAAAAAAGTGATCTTCAAACAGGCAAACAAACAAACAAACGAATCGACGAGAGAAAAACGATCAGGCAAACAAACGGGGGCCGAAAGCGTGGAGCACGTTTTGCCGATTTAATCGGTTTTCGGTCGCCGGGCTGAGTGCTGTGCCGCGTAGGTGTTTTGGAAACTTTTGATTTGCCTGGGCCCTTGCCACTTCCATTTTCATCGTCGTCCTGCGTGCCTGCGGGAGAGAGAAATGGACAGCGCACCGCGCTGGGTGCTTGGAGGTTTTTCGCATCGCATCGCTTGTTTTTTTTCTGAGGAAGCTTCGCGACTAACGTAAGGACACAACTCCCGATTCCAAGATGATTAGATACTTGGTGGCCGAGTGTTAGGTTCGTTCGGAGGATCCAAGTTTGTTGAAGCAAGGCCCGCTTCTTCTGATTGAATCGATCGATTCGCGTAAATGGTACTTGGAGTGCTGCTCTTTTCAGGCCAATTACGCTTTCGACTACGAAGTTGCCCTGGAGGCGTTGCTTCCAGGGTGTAGGCGCGTCCAACGATAACAGGCATGCTCTACGATTAGATGCCGTCTCCATACTTTGCTCTTACTCTTCAACGGGAGCGCAAACAAGTTTCCTGATTATTCGACCTGAACTCACGAGTGAACCTTCTAACTGAACACTTTGCCTTAATGACGAATGCGGAGCAATTGTTATTTACCACTAAGCACCAGCCCCAGAGTTCGATCCTGGTCCTGGACCAACCGGCTTTCCGGGATAGTTTGCTGAGGTTTTTAAACTTTTGGCCACTATTCCGCCTCCCAGTCGGGTCATTGAAGTGCTAAAGTTGGAACCCAGGCACCCCCGGAGCCGTGGAGAGCTTTTAATTACTTTCGTTTATGATCGAACTGACCGGCGACCGGCAAACCGAAAAGCTAGTTTTGACACAATGAATCTCTAATCGAGTGGTCCATCTCGTCGGCGTGCAAAAGTTCCACTTCCGGTTTGCGAAACCCTCAACCCACTGCACATCCGGTGCACTTTCCGGAGCTGCCGGTTCCACCCAAAAAGGGTTGCCCCGTGTTTGCCGAAAATTGAATGCCAGGGCTTAGCTTCAGAGAAAACTTTTACCAAAAACCGACCAATTCAGTGCAAACGAACGATCGATCGATCACGGGGTCGAGTATTTACGGGGAGGACCCGATAGGAATAAGCATTGAATGCAGCACCGAGAGAGAATTGTTGAGGTTTTGCTGTGGAGCTCGGCGGTGCGAGTTAGAGCAGCTGCAAAAGCACCTTAGCGCTCACTCAAGGATAATATGGACTCTATATTATGATGCTGGAGCACCAATTTGCACCAGCATAACCAGTTGCCAGCATTTGCACCACTCAACCCAATCCTTATCTCTCGTTTTCTCTCTCTCTGTATGATGGAGTTTTGCTGCTTCATTCCGGAATCGATTCGATATTTGATTGATCTGATGGCTTATTTTATGGTTTTGATAAATTCCTTCCTGATTGCAAACGGTACTCCAGCAACCCCATTCCCGGGAGTTTGGAATTCCTTTTTCGTTTCTGAAGGTGGTGGAGGGCATCAGGTACTCTAGATCGATCCAAGAGGTCTTCTGCTTTTCTGCGGACGCGAACTCGCAATTCGCAACGCCACTCACGTTCACCCGGCAACCGGCACTTTGGCCGAGGCGAGGGGTGCTTGGTTTTATCGAGGATTCACGTGCGCTCTCATTCCACACACTGGCGGCCACGGGTTGGCTGGGTTTTTCCTGCCAGGTGAGTTGAGTGCCACTAGCGCAGATGTGGCCGCAGTTCGCTGTCAGCACAGCACAGCCAGAAGAAGTAGTTCTGTGCCGTGAATGTGCTTGGTAAGTTTCGCTGGCAATCGCTGGCCACCCCATCTCCACCTACCTGTACAGACCGGCATCCTCCTGCTTGACACCCTTGATCCGGAGGGCCGGTGGGCTGGTGTCGTAGTAGAAGTATGCCTTCGACTTGAGCACGGCCTCATCCGACCAGTGGATGGCCTGCTGAAGGCTCTTGCCACGTGCATCGAACCTGAAACGATGAAGAAAAAGAGGAAGAAAAAGAGGAAGGAAAATGTGAGAAGCGACCGGAATTAAGCAGGCTAGGAAGGCCTCGGCGAACACTCGGCGGCGGCTACTTCCGTTCTCGGTGTCTTTCCGGTCCTGGGCGTCAAGTTGCTAACCAGCATCAGCGCGTCATCATGTGCGTTCGCTTTCCCGGCTGAAATAAGCTGTCGGAACGTGTCGAACGTGCCGTAGATGGTGCCACCGGTCCGGCCAGGCCAGGCACAAAAACACACCGGTGCCACCGGCCGCGATTCCAATAAAATCCAAGTGTTGATCACTTGCGTAAACATCGGGAATTGATAGCGGAAAGCAATTTTCCGAGACGGCACCCGGGACGTCGGTGGCGGCTGGCCTTAGACACTAGCTAATGAAAGTGACACATCCTCACATACACAGACACACAGAGAGTTGGCAGTTTGACGCCTTCGCACAGTCTGCTCCTTGCCTGTGAACGGCCTAAGGTGTGCTCGGTTCGATCGGGAGCATCAGCAGCAACTCCATTAGTTGCCGTAGTGATGGGTTGCGCTAGAGAAGTTGCACGTTCTCTCAGGCACAGGACCACCTAGGCCTAAGCCCGGGGCCCAGGTCGATAAGATTAGCCAAGCACCGGCTTCACCACCGGGAGATGGTAATGAACGGGAGGATAAACTTCTTGCGATGTGAAGCAACACGAACGGTGGTTCTTACAAGGATTTTGGGGCGACTTAGCCCCGGCCGGCCGTGGTATGGAGTGTAAGTGTTCATTGGTCCATCGTTCGAATGGGCTCCGAAAATGGCCGACCGGCCGGCCGGCCCGTGGGGAGTCCCTGGCCTCTGGCCCTCCCCACTTTGGAGCCAAAAGTCGACCGACCAGACCATTGCCCGATTGATGCTGTTGTTGTTCGAGGCTGCGCTTCTGATGATGATAGCCGCCAGTGTGCACGAGGTGCTGCCGGAGGTGTGTTGCCCCTTTTGGGGGCAATAAAAATTATCTGCACCACCCTCCTCCTCCTACTCTCCACTCTCGTTTACCTGTGCTTACGCGTATCAAAATGGTTATCGCCGTCGGATTCAATGAGGTGGTAAGGATGGATTACGCTGAGAAGCTAAAAGGTTTATGCTACCGCTCCCCTTCCCCGGTTTGGATGGTGCGACCTCAGACCTCGGAGGCCAACCCGTTCTATAATGTACCCCCGCCTTCCGCTTTCGCCTAAATGTGGCAATATAAATTGATAGCTCGCACCGATGGCCGGAGGTGTAACCTTATACACGCCGGGCCACACACCGCAATACGACCTCACGGTAGCCCGCCCCGGGGCAGGGCAGGCCTGCCAGCTTGCGAGATACGAGGAGACGAAAGGACGCTAAAGGTTAAGTGCAGCATTAGATAAGGGTACGGTTGGTGTTGGGCGATGCGATTGCCTGTTGTTCTAATAATAGACCCTCAGTGGTCCTGATTGGATAGTTCAGTTCAGGTGTAAGTTAATCGAGTATCGTGTTGCGTAATGGAATGATGCCCCATCTCTTCCTGGATCCAAATAATGTGTTTTATCCAACTGGCACCGATGGGTTCTGCGAGTTTGCAGTTGAGCGACGACGATACGACAAAGCATCTAATTTAGCAACTTTTGATTGACTCTCAGTTCCGAGCTGGCGGTTCCGCGAACCCCTCGACGACGAAGCACACCTGAGGCGATGGTGACAAAAGTTTTGTGCTCCCTGGCCCGGGGGACAGCTCCAACTAACCACCTGCGCCATCATTGTGCGTCCTAGTTTTGTGCCGTTGTTTATGTTGCTCGATCCATTCACTTTGCTGTTGTCGAATGTTGTTCATGCTCGCTCGCAGCGCGCTACACCCACTGCTGGCGATGATGATGATGATGATGATGTTGGTGTTGCGTGTGTTGTTTGTGTTGTTAGCCACGTGCGCGCCCGCGAGTTCAGCACTAGACTGATCCATGAACAACGCCGGAATCGAATCGAATCGAGGGGATGGGTGAGCAAAAGTTTACAAACATCGCCCCGGGCCCAGTAGCATAAACATAAGTGGAGTTTACGGATACGGGGACACGCACGCACGCACAAAACACACCACCAGCGGGACGTTGTGCGTGTTTCTGGGCAGAGACACAGAGTGTGTAAATTTGTGCGATCTCCTACGCAACCATCACTTCCACCCTAATGAAGCCATTAATACCGATGATGAAACGATATTAATTAGAGTGATTGAATGACTAGCCGGGTGTGACAGTCAGCTGCTGCTGCCGATGATTATCGATGGATGTAAACAGGGGGCAAGTAAAGTTATCTCGCTGTTTCGATGATACGGACACCGTTCTGATCTGACATTGTACTGTTGCTGTATGTTGAGCAGCGGTATAGAAATGTTCTGCACTTGTTCATGCACACTCTCATCGTTAATGGTGCGAGTAATGCATGTAGCACCCATAATGCCAGGCTACAGAAAAGGGATATGAAGGATTGCGTTCCTAGTGGAAGTGTTCCATAGACCAGAAAACCCACAAAATCGATCCGAAAGCATTGGCGTTGAATCACCCGTGGCAATAAAGCAGCTGTTTGTCTGGCTTTTGAGCAACTCCAGTTGCTGTGAAGTAGCACTCCATTCCAACTCGTCGACCCACACACATCTCCTAACACTCCATGCTTTTTTGCCCGTTTTCTGTCGCCCCGATAATCCCCTCGATCTCAAAAGGCTCCAACCAAACCAAACCAGCGAGCGAGCGAGAAGACTCATACACCCGCATGTCGTTTACACATCAGACACGTTTGGGATTACGAATAGGGTGGTGCCAAGGGACAAAAATGGTTGAAATTCGTGTCCAAAACCACCAAACCCCACCGGCTGCAACTCGAAACGAAACGGTCACCCTGGGTAGCGCTGGGTCTGGAAGCAGAAGAGTGGACGCCATCACCGCAGGAAACAAACAAATCCATCAAAAGCTTCTCAAGTACACAGGGAGAAGGGGTTTTCCCCATTCGCGGAGGATGGTGGATCAAAAAAATAAACTGGAAAAATACATAAAAACACATCGACAGCCACCACGGAGTTTGGAAACGTTTCCAAATCGATTGTCACGTTGCACGGTGAGCAGTGTCGGGTTTCACCGTTGCTGAAGATTGAATTAAATGTGATCGAGGGTTTTTTTTGTCAACTTCCGGAACGGTACCGGGCGATGCGATGATATCACCTGGCCACATATACACCCACCAAACCGTCGACCCACCATCACCATAATCAGACTGAAAGTGGGCAACGGAATAAAGCCAAAAAGTTGGTAATCCGATTAAAACAGATGTCAGCTGAGGGAAGGCAATGTAACGTCCCCGCGCTCGGGAGCTACCGTGGCTGCATTTTGTGTATTTGCCGGCTTCCCGGCTTCTAACCGTTTTTATGATGATTCCCCAGGGATTGATGTCACTCGCCGTCGATCCATCGATCGGATCGGAGGCAAAAGGGGAAGCAGGATATTATCTCTTCTTTGTGTTTTTTCATTTAAACTCGCATCATGCTAATCCCCGGAGGAATGCCTATGGGAAGTTAATCTCACGGAAGTGAAGAAATAAGGTCCACAAGCACGTCACAATTCTCTCTTCTCGTTGGGGGAGCGGGGACAAAGACCCACTAACCCTTAGGATTATTCATCTTACTGCTGAAGGGGGAAAATTGGAATCGAATGGCCCTTTTCTTAATTGTTTGATCGGGTGATGCATAAGTTGAAGGAGGTAAGTGTGTCGCTGGAAGCGTTGGTTTTAGTTTTTGGACAATCTTTAATGGTGTGAACACCGATAGGGAAAAGCTTAGGGTAAAAAGAAGGAAATTGTCTCTCTTGGTTTAATAACACATTCATTACCACATCGCTTATCTGTAGTGTGATCGGATTAAGTTACGACGATGAGGATTTTCTCACGAAAAATTGAACAGTAACTTTACTTTTCTTTTGTAGTAAGATGAATCTGTTCTTCTCGATATCTGGATAAACAGGAGGCCAATCCTGCCTCTGAATGAATTTTAAATATCCATTCATTGTCCATTATCAATTGTTTACATGTACCGTACTTGAATTACCTCGATTAAGATTGCATTCTAATGAGGATACGTTATTGTGTATCTGTTAAAAAGTATTTCAATTATTTTTCGTGATTAGTTATCGATCGATCTAAGGTCATTGATGTTTAACAATTCATTTTAACGTGAATATTTCCTCCAACATTAGTTTGAAATCATTAAAAAAAGACAGATGTAAAACGGAAATGGCTAGCTCCATCAAAAAAAATAAAGCTCTTCCCTGTGAGCGACTGAAATCGATTCCAGTTTAGCCCTTGGGCCACTTAGATTCTTCGTTCTTATCACTTCATCCATGATTGATTGTGTGCTGCTGCGTAGGATGATTATTGTCGGATTCGGCTTCGGCGAGTGGCGGGGGCGCGGCGATAAGAATCACTCAAACAAACGCATATTGCCCCGCCAACAATGTACACAGTTACCTTCCTTTGGAGACGAACGAGATACCATTCCAGAGGAGCTGACGACCTTTACATAGAGCGAGGAGCGAGACCGCATGACGATGATGATGATGATGTGCTTGGCCGATGATGGGTAGGCGTCGTTCGGTGCGAGTTATGGATGGATGGAAGATGGAAGAGAACCGAACGATCAAACCCCCGGATGAATCGAATGTCTGTCTTTGACGCAAAGAACCGGATATTTGCCTCGCACAAACATAAACACAGGACGCGACGCGCCTCGAGGAGCGAATGAGCGAGCGGAGTGTTTTCGAGCACCCCGAAAGGTCGAAACTAGAAATAGGTATCTAGTTTGATTTGCGGGTGTTTGATGTGGGATGTTTATCACCTCACCATTAACAAGAGGAAGCCTTCCGGCTGACGGTAAGAAAGACGAGCTCTGCACGCTTCGATCGGAACGCGATGAACGCAGCGGTTTTCCAGATGTTATAACTTTTACCGAACCAGCGCCGCCATAAGCACGCTGTTGACTTTTATGTGACACCCGTAGAGGTTTTACGGTCCGTCTGGGGTTAAGAAACATTTCGAAACAAACACGGGAACTGCATCTGTCCGGGTGCTCTGTGTTGCTTGGAGTTGTAGACCGTTCCACTCTGGGTCTGAGCTGCTGCGAACGAGATTGATTTCGGTGATGAACGATGACTGAATGCACATCGTCCATCATTAGCATAAGCATGTGGCTAGGGGACAAGGGCACTCAGCGATCTACTGGACTGATGGTCCTTTAAGGTAGTCAATAGACCGCCTTGTATGCACACAGTATTAATGAGGTTATTCCTCTTCAAGTGCCCACTGCAAATGTCGAAAACGCGGCGCGGACTATCGCCAGGACTATCGAGATCGTGTGTCATTGGTCTTTTGGTTGGCAGTCACAATCAATGGGCAGCCAGTGACTCGCATTGATGCAGTTAACTCAGATCTATCAGACATGCCGGTCTGAGATGGAAAATGGAACTTCTGTAAGTTGCTACAGCGGATCCGAAGCTCGTTGTGCCTGCCGCAACGGACGTGCGCACTGGCCGTTTAAGTGAATTATTCAAAATCAACATTCATCTTCCTATTGACAAACCGTCAACAGAACAGAAGATACGCATGGCACAGGTCCAACGGACCACAATTACCTGCCGAGCGCGATCAAACGACCTGCACGTCGTCCGAAATCATCGAATTTATTTGATTACGATAACGACCGCCGCACACACAAACTCACATGCGTACGCGTACAAGTACACGCCAGTGATGGCCAGTGCGTCGAATGTCCCTCCAGTTCCTCCGGTGTTCCGTGTGTGTCTCCATAATCTTGAGGAGCGCTGTTTGCTCACCCATTCCACTGGCCGGACCGATTCCGATTCGGACTGCATTAGCATTCCGATGTTTATCGCTCAGTGATTGCTCTTTCGGTCAAAGGACGGTCCGTGTGACATGTCCGGGAACTCGACTCGACGCTCCAAAGGACATAGAATCGAAGCGAGCGAAGCAAGGAAAAGACAAACAACGCAACAGCCCACCACAGGACTCGAGAGGCCAGGCCAGACCAGACCAGAGATAGGTATCTACTGCTGGTACGCGGGTTTGTTCGCTTCTAAGTCTTTTTCGCTTCTTCCTTTTCGTTCGCTTGTTGCCCAGTTTTTCATATCATTGGTTTAATTTATTTACATTGCTCTCGAGAACTGTCGCCGGGCTGTCAGACTTGGGTTGAGTTTGTTTGACATCTGCTACCCGCCACACACTCCCCGCCATAGTCGCATAGTACGCCATGAACTGATCACAGCAGCCCGATTTGCGTTTACAGTCGAGTGAGACAGTAATCTGTGGAATGGCAGTAGCTCGTTGTAGCGTCGTTCGGTGTGGTCAGGTTTCTACCACATGTTCAACCATTCCGGGAGGTTTCTGCCTTTTCCTTTCACGTACCACAGGCCAGGCTACCGTTCTCCGTTGCGAAAGACCGTTGCCTGGGGTAGTGTGTTTACTCAAACGACTTTGACCAAACTACTTCAAGTTTCTGGGTAAGCTGATGCTTGATTCCATACTTGAAGTGTTGCTGTCAAGTGGAAAGGACATTAACTGTACTGTCCGACCAGAGCAGGCAAGAAAGTGAATAGCATAAACCCTCCTTCTTGTCTAACTTTCTCGATTGTCGCGGGCCTCCATCGGGGTCCATTGTAATCGCGATTTATTGTCAAATATCCACCCGGTCGCTGGTGCCGGTCCAAATGCGACCACCTCTTATTATATTAGGTTAATTGACTGAGATGCAGAAGGGTGCCTGCGTTTCCAACCCATTTGACGGCCAACATTCGGAGTAAATGGTCGAGTGAGTCGAGTCGCGAGATGTCGTTGTAACGGAACAGCAGATGCACTTTGGACGAACTACTTACGAGTAAATTGGTTTCGTGTTGCCCTCCTTGTACCAGATGACCAGGTAGACCTTATCCGTCTGCATGGTCATGGTCGACGGGAGCAGATCGCACGGTAGCGACACATCCAGCCCGACCGCCGTCTGCACTTCTATCAACGGACCTGCAAAAGGATGGATCGAAACGAGAGAACGGATAAGAACAATGAAAAATATGACAATTTGAGGTTAATTTGGCATGATGATGATGATGATGCTGGATACCGGTGAGTCCTAGGATTCATTATGCACCATTTACGGTATTGTGACTGCTTCTGGCACATTCTGGAGCAGCAAGAATATGATTGTGCTGTGGATATCCATGCCAGTGGAAAAGGGAAACTGGTCGAACAGAAGCGATCGGAGCACTGAGGCACCGGGATACGAGACGATTCATTATACGGTGTATTGTGATGCGAACGGAATCCTGCTTTTGTTTAAATGCTGAACGGAAAGGAGGTCGGGAGCAATCAGGAGCAACCCATCATACCCATCATTATAATCATCCTCAGCCCGGGAAATGGCTCCACTCGACCTTAAGTCCATTCTCACGCATGAGTTTCCTCCGTTCCTCCGAAGGAATTTCAATAGCCTTTCATATAACCGACCGAGCTATGCTAAACTAAGACAAATCCTTGTCGAAAGTCACGAAGCCAGAAGCGTCGGTTAGTGAGAGCGCACCGGGAGGAGAGATGGAGGGCATGTGTCAACCATTCTTGACACCTTCGATGATGATGATGCCGTCCCGGATTTGGCTTGAAGGAAGAGAAGGACCGAGGTTCCCTCGCTGACTGCACAGGGCCATAAGCCGGCCTAACCAACCCCTAACCAGCGACCGCCGTCAGCTTCCTCTGCACCAAACATCCTGACGAGCGAAAGACGACGATGAGCGCTGTCAATTCTTGCGGTCTAGCAAGCGTCTCTATTGCGCGGTCATAAGCCAGCTCGTCAGATTTGTAATCCCTGACAAATCCAGGTTAGAGGAGGAGAAAAGTCGTCAGCCTCGCGCCCGAACCCGGGGCCCGGATAGTGTGGTGTGTGTGTTGTATCACTTTCCATTTCCGAGCATCAATCTTCCCGTGCGCTTCGTGACATTTGCCCGACTGAACCAATCCGCCTCTCGGCTCTCGGTGCGTGTGAAGAGGCCCCGGAGCAGTCGTTGAGCCGCTGACACAGTTTTGTTCGCCGTGCAAGCCGTGGCCCAACCATTTCATCTTTTCCAACTTCCTACCGGCGCAGCGAGCGAAAGCAAACGGTGGCGTGCGCGGGGACATCTTAAGATGTTTCATTTTCCTTTTTTGCGTGCTCAAGAACGTAAACCCCGGCCACGGGACCCGGCTTTCGGGCTGGCGCTCTGGCATGATCCATGTAAATGCCTAGCAACGGGCCCAGAGGCCCGTGGACTGGCGTGAGGTGCGGTGTTTCGGTTTGTATCTTGGCAAAACCGACCTCAGGGAGGAGTGAGAGACCGATGGCTGACAATATGCTGCTTCTTCACGTTACTCGAAGCCCGGGAGTACCAGCTGGTGCGGTTTTGCAGCAAATGGCAGCTTTATCCGCACCAGCAATTCAGCTCCGTTGCTGCTGGTATGCACTAAATACCTCCCATACCGGCCACTCTTTGGAGCTTCGAGGCCCGTTGGGAAAACCCACCGTCGCCAGCAATTTGTCGCTTATCATTAGAGAGTAACGAGTACTTCCTTTTTTGTTTCTGGCCCAAAAATTGCGCGATGTTGCCTCCCGAGGGTAGCCATGTGCCATTTTTGGCACATAGCAATGCCTTACTGAAGCATCTTTATGCAGCTTTATTTTATGTGCTTGCAGGCATTGCTCGACAGGCGGTTGGAAAGGACGCCTCTCTCGTTCGGTACGTACACTTTTAATCTTCCCTAAGATGTCGTTCAATCTCGACGTGCCAAAGAGGATTTTGTGTGGTGACTAATTGTCGGTGTTTTGCGGCGATGCTGAGACGATGTATGGTGTCTTGCGTTCCTGTGTGAGAGAGTTTCATCTACCTAGGCGATCCCTGTTTGATCTCAGCCATAATTCTTCATAAAGGAATGCATTTTAAGAATTGTTCGCATTTTTTAACTTTAGAGGATATTAAGAATGTCAATAATTATGCTACAACAAGATACAGAATTTTTGTATTGCTTTTGTGTCGAGTGAAGCGCCCCTACCACACGCACGCAGAACGTTATCGCCGCGTACTCTCTACCAGCCGTATCTGAACCAACATACCGAGCTTGGGATCGCAACACCGGATAAAGGTTATAAATCCGAAACCTTTCCAGCGAAACCGGGAACCCTCAGCGATGCATCAGCGATCCGCTTTCTAACGATCGACGAGCCGAGAACGCGCCAACCCGCGGTACCTGAGCGACCGCCATAAACGAACCGCCCTCCAACGATCTTCGAGCCGTGAACCAGGCTATCCAGTTATCACCGAGTCCTGTAACAACATCCGCTGAAGGATGAGCCATAAACGGTTGGCGAAAACATCGGTGGGACTTAAATCAACGTCCGCTACCCTGAAGGAGGGATCGTCATCGCTAGGCAACAGGCACAAACAGGATCAACACCATCGGGCGGCGAGAAACATCAGCGACGTTCGTAACCACGATCCTGCGCATCATAAACGGCGAGTTTGCCAACTCAATGCGCATCCAACTCCATTAGCGGCCTCGTACCTGCAGCGACGGTCTCGGCCGGGTAACACTAACATCCGGCGATCCTGCATCACGAACGGCGGGATTTTATTTCTAAAAAAACCCAACGCTCGTTCGACATCATCCACGACGCAGCAACGCCAGTATCGAACAACATCGGCATCCTACGTATCCTGAATGGTGGGTTTTTCCCAGACCCAACGGACGTTCAGCAGCATCGGCGGCGCTCTACCCTCAACGCTAGGTAGAAGGACATAGGTGTGCGTGAGAGTAGTGGGAAGGCTGCACGTCGAAGAATGCGGTAAAAACAGATAAAAGAGCTAGAGTAAGAATAAACGAGGCTCAGTTCCTGAAAGAGATTTCCAGTGTCGACTTCGTCATTTTTCCGAAGAAATTGGTGACAGCGGTTCTGTCCCGCTAAGTTTTAATTACGGAACCAATCCCGTTTTACATTCTGGTGACAGCGATTCTGCCCCGCTAAGTTTTTAAAGTACGGGAATCAAACCCGTTACAACGTGGTGACAGCGGTGGGATATCGAAATCCCGTGTGGACTAGTAATTACCCGGTGGGTGACGAACACCATACAGTGCGACGCCTCGAGGCTAATTTAAAGTGAAATTGAAAACAAAGTGTGAAATCACAGTGCAACTGATATGTGTCGATATCATAATCAACAGTGAACTGTACAGACAGAAGAGATAGAAGGAATAGTTTTTGAGGAAGAACAGCGACCGGAATCAGTGACTGTAGCCAATTTTTGTTCAAGTTTATTTTATACATACCAAAGTGAAAATGGGTTATGTGTTCCCGGTAGAGATCGCCTACCGTGTGATCCCGGAATATTCGGGACAGGCAGAAGAACTGGACAACTTTTTATCGCAGGCAGACTTTATAGCCTCGCTAATACCAAAAGGTGAATCAACAGAACCTTTGGCTGGTTTAGTTTTATCCAAGCTGAGAGGCACAGCTTTGGAATCTCGGAGAAAATTCAAAGGAAAAGACTGGAAGAACCTACGAAGTGAATTAGTGAGTGAATTCAAGAGTGAGATTCGGCTGGAAAGGATCATACACGATCTGGAAACCCTACAACAGTTACCATCGGAGACATACAAGGAATACTGCAAAAGGAGTAAAAAGATAATAGAATTGATCGAGCAATTCGAGGACGGTTTTTCCCAGAAACAATACATGCAGAGATGCATCAGAATGCATTTTTTGGCCGGATTGCGCGACAAAGAGGTTCAATATGCAGGATTGCGTGCAGAGAGTAAGGATTTCCATCAGCTAGTGAAATATTTAGAAACAATCTACCATGAAATAGACGAGATAAAGGAACTCGAGGGCCGTCTGATAAATTTTGAATTATCATCGAAAGAGAAATCAGAAAACCAACAGCAGCATAGTGAAAGGAATGATTACTACGATCGACAGGATCAGCGAAGGCAGAATGATGAATACCATAATGATAACCGCAAAAGGTATCAGGAAGATAACCGCAATAGGAATCAGGATAACAATCACAATAGATACTATGAAAATGGAAATCGCGGGAGCAACATTTTTTCAAAAAACTCCAAAAATCTAGGGATGGGGAGACAAACGAGTCTCCCGAAAATTCAAGTAGCTCTTGCAAACGAACAAGGAATAAGCAGTCACGAACTGGATAGTTCAATCAAAGGTATGTGCTTCATAAACCTAAGCACTTCATTAAATAGAGATTATTCCACAAAGTTTTTGATTGACACGGGTGCCTCAGTCAGTTTATTAAGACTGGACGAAGCTAGAAGGATAGGTATAAAATATGTTGATATAACTACACAAAAGACGCTTCTCGGAGTTAATGGCTCGACCATACGGACTCTCGGTTTTTGCAGAGTGAAGTTGATAGTTGAAGGCGAAGAATGTATAGCCAATTTTCACATAATAGACGATTTGTCAGTGCCAGGAATCATAGGGATGGATTTTTTAAAATCAACCGGAGCATGTATAGATCTTTATACTAACACATTAATGCTTAAAACAAGGAAATCGACAAAGCAAGAGACACCATCTCCTAGTCAAAGTGTTTGCACAGGTTTACAGAATATACCTAACCACGACGTTCCTAAAGAACGAACAAATACAGTGGAGGGCATACACCTAAGTACCACGTTAGATTACGTGAGAACGAATGCACGAAGCACAATCTCCAAAAGCAACATCAACGACACTAAACGTAAATTTGTGATGTCATTCGGAAATACTATACCAACGTACAGTCGAACCGATTATAACCCAACAAACCAATTAAAGATAAATCCTTTTAGTAGAAAACACTGTTACTCAAGAAGAGAACATTTGGATCCCGGAGAGGAACACTTCGAACAATGTCAAGTAAAAAGAATAGGAACCTCTCGCAACCAACAAAATTACTTTCCGACAAATAGAAATCATGCGAATAATATCTTTACGAAGAAGGCAAAGCTACGAGTAATTCTGAAATGAAATTAAGGACAATCGTTCGGGGAACACGGAACCTAACAACGGAAAGTAATAAGGAATATGTATCAAGGAATTTAATGAAAGAAAAGATGAGGAATGAGGAAAAAGGAATACTATTATAAAAAAAAAAAAAGGCGAAGAGTTTGAGAAGCACATGTGGCAAGTGTGAATCGTTTAGCAAGGTTAAAAGAGCAAAGGAGCTTACAAAATTTAAGAGATGAAGAGATATGTGTGAAACAAGTAATTAGAAATTCGAGCGAATGTATGGATCAAGAGATAAGAACAGACGTACAGAAAAGTTTGGTAATATGAAAACAATGGAAGTTACGGAGGAAAACAATACGAAATTTTGGAGGTCTACATTACGGTTGACAGAGAAAACAAAACATATAGCGCAGTACAGCGATCATCAAGCATCGCAGAGCCACGAGTCCGACCCAACGCGCCACGACACCTACCAGCTTGATGCTATTTCCGTCAAGTCGGGCCTCAAGCTTTTCCTAAGGGAGGGGGAGATGAAGCGCCCCTACCACACGCACGCAGAACGTTATCGCCGCGTACTCTCTACCAGCCGTATCTGAACCAACATACCGAGCTTGGGATCGCAACACCGGATAAAGGTTATAAATCCGAAACCTTTCCAGCGAAACCGGGAACCCTCAGCGATGCATCAGCGATCCGCTTTCTAACGATCGACGAGCCGAGAACGCGCCAACCCGCGGTACCTGAGCGACCGCCATAAACGAACCGCCCTCCAACGATCTTCGAGCCGTGAACCAGGCTATCCAGTTATCACCGAGTCCTGTAACAACATCCGCTGAAGGATGAGCCATAAACGGTTGGCGAAAACATCGGTGGGACTTAAATCAACGTCCGCTACCCTGAAGGAGGGATCGTCATCGCTAGGCAACAGGCACAAACAGGATCAACACCATCGGGCGGCGAGAAACATCAGCGACGTTCGTAACCACGATCCTGCGCATCATAAACGGCGAGTTTGCCAACTCAATGCGCATCCAACTCCATTAGCGGCCTCGTACCTGCAGCGACGGTCTCGGCCGGGTAACACTAACATCCGGCGATCCTGCATCACGAACGGCGGGATTTTATTTCTAAAAAAACCCAACGCTCGTTCGACATCATCCACGACGCAGCAACGCCAGTATCGAACAACATCGGCATCCTACGTATCCTGAATGGTGGGTTTTTCCCAGACCCAACGGACGTTCAGCAGCATCGGCGGCGCTCTACCCTCAACGCTAGGTAGAAGGACATAGGTGTGCGTGAGAGTAGTGGGAAGGCTGCACGTCGAAGAATGCGGTAAAAACAGATAAAAGAGCTAGAGTAAGAATAAACGAGGCTCAGTTCCTGAAAGAGATTTCCAGTGTCGACTTCGTCATTTTTCCGAAGAAATTGGTGACAGCGGTTCTGTCCCGCTAAGTTTTAATTACGGAACCAATCCCGTTTTACATTCTGGTGACAGCGATTCTGCCCCGCTAAGTTTTTAAAGTACGGGAATCAAACCCGTTACACGAGATTATTTAAACAAGTTGTAGTGTAAACTTTTGACTGGAGAGTTGCATTTATTTTGCCGTGACATCTAGTCCAGTCTTACATAAAACTAAAAGCACAAATGCCTGATAAAAGAATACACTGCTTCTACTCAACACTGCACACTTTATCGAGTGGAACTTTTCAAAGACAACCGAACGCGACATCTTACAAAAGCGCCAGTCAGCGAGTATTGCCATCAGTTGCAATTTCTCGAAGTAAACGGAAGCCGACAGGAAGGAAACGGATCTGTTTCACTGCACTGAACTCAATCAAACGTAGCATCCAGCGTGACAGTAACACGAACGACCTCCCATCCCTCGACCTGGTACCATTACACTGCTTGTCAGCAATTTGTCGGAGCAATGGAACAAGCAAAGGTTCTTCCACGCCTCCAAGTGTCTTAAGGATGCATCCGGTAACGCCAATGTTTCAAATATTGTTACCATCAAGGCTCACGATCGCTCTACGCCCGAACCAGGGATGTGTGCGTCCATGTTTTCCACTTCAGCAAAAACAATGTTACAGCCTCATCGCCGTGAGTGCTAGTGGAGTTTCCCTGTTTCAACTCCGACGGCTGAGACGGACGGGCTGGAAAAACTTTTTCTTCAACCAAACTCCTCCCCCCCCGCGCTCTCGGAACTTGGTGCCGCCGGGAGTGCCCCGAGTTTTCACAGCTGGCACTCATTGGGCCGGGAGTTAATGTACCTTCCGACCTGCTTAAGGCACACCGTGTGCCCTTATGCAAACTTTATCCAAATGGTTCTCGTCCGCAAGGCGGCAGTGGCGCGCCCAGGGTGATTCTCTTATTTGTGTTCCCTTTCTAGCTCGGTTTGTCTATTTGTGCGCCAGGGGGAATACGCCGCTGGAGTATAAACAAAAATCGATACCGAACGGGCAACGATGGGCTGTCTGGCGCGGTCGGCCAGGCCCAGTGGCGATGAAGTGCGGGTCCCACAGCGGGACGCCTTGCGCCACAGCGAGACGCGTGTGGTTTGCGTCGTCGTAACTTCTGTGCTTCTGTTGCGACGTGTGTGCGTCATTGGCGTGTCCATTCGAGGGAAAAGGTGTTGAAAGAATGGGGCAGGAGGCGACAGAAGTTCACCGTCCGGAGTCCGTCCGTCCCGCAGAGCTGCCGCATCCCGCAAGGTGTTTTTATTCTCTCCAAGGAGGCGAGAGAGATAAATTACATCATATTTCAACGCCTTTCGCCCTTGGATTCCGCGTGGCGGCGAGCGCAGCGTATAGCACACGAAGAACTCAAATATCGAAGATTTCCCCCGGGAAATGAGTTTTGTTTTGTTTTTTTGGAGAATGATGAAGGAGAATGGTTTGGTCGGAAACGAATGAATGGAAATGATGCTTACTGTGGTGTGAGTCTACCACGTGTGTTTGTCTACTGTGTGGCAAACAAATGGACTGCGCCACACGTGAGGAGGACAGCGAAAGGAAGTTTACCTCTGGGGAGGAAGAATGTGGTTTCCGAATCGGACTACTCTTCCTCAAGGGATGCTACACCAAACCACCTATTGTGTGTTCGCGCTCTTCAGTCCTCTCTTACCTTTTGACCTGACCGCCCGGCCGACCGGGAGAAGTTCGAGCTCAAGTTCGAGGTGAAGAATTTCACGGTTAATTGAAATGTTCGCTCTGCTCTGTTTCGCTCACTTTTCGCTGCCGATTTCCCTCTACCTCAGATGCGAACTTTTTTTTAATCATTTCACCTCAGCCTCAGTCTGAGGTCTGAAGTTCTTTTTGGCGCAATTTTCTGCGTCAAGTATAAAAAGGGACGCAGCAGCAGCAGCAGCGGCGCAGCTTTTCACGCTCGAGTGACCGGGCATTGTTGGGCGAAGATTTATTGGTTCATCATGGCCGCTGATGGGAAAGTTTGACAAACAGCTTCTTATTGCCCCCGAGGGGGGGGGCGCCAGGCCAGGCCTCGCAGGCCATTGGTGTATGCAAAACGCAAACTTCTTTTCACGAGCACTAGGAGCAGAGGTTAGAACGACGGATTTGTTCGAAATTAATCAATTAATCACCTTCACAGACGGTCAGTCAAGCCCACCCACCCACAGCGGGGGCAATATGGCGAGCTTTCGACATTTTTTTCTCGCCATTTTCATGTCGCTGAACCTCTTTCGGAGTCCGGGGCCGCGACAAGTCGTTCGACGTGATTGATACGCCACCGGAACCATTTCGCAAATGTTGATTGATGGAAGAGCATTCAAAGTGGTGGCGAAGTCATCATTTGCCCTGTGGTTGTTGGCAAATAATTGGCAAAAAATTGGAACCGTTGCGTCAGAGGAGCATTTAACAAATCATTTGAATTTTCTTACAATGAAACCTCAAATAAAAGGAAGGAAGAGAGATGAATCTCTAGCTGTTTTTGACTGCTCTTTGTTCGATTGTCAAATTTAGTTTTTTGACATTTTATGGCGATACTCCCCAATAATTCCAACAGATGAAGCCCCTTTGTGAATAATGAATAACAGGTTATCCTTCCTTAAATTGGCCAGAAACCCCTTTGCCGGCCATGTCGGTATTTAACGGTCAGTTCGTGATCCGTTCCCGGGGTTTATCGCGATTAATTGCTCTAATTTCATGTTTTCCATCGAAAGTACCGCAAAGCAAGACCATGGAGACTTACGATTGGCCCTAACCGAAGCGTCCATATTAGTTACCGGATGACATCGGACGAACGCTCTCTGCTGCTGCATAATTAATTAGGACAGCGCCGTCAATAAAACACACGGCCGCTCCACGATAGGTCATTTAATTAACGAAAGTATGATTGTCGATGCTCTCCAATTATCAGAAGTGGCCACCCCACCGGCAATGCCACCGCTGGCCGCTTTGAAGTGGCCATTTGGAATAGGAATTAAGTGGCGGACGACCAATCACGTTGAAGGAGTGAAATGGGTTTGAAACAAAGCGAAAAATGATGGACGCCATCGATCGAACGCATGCTTGGCCATTGTTGGTGATGGCACGTGTGAAGAGGGTTGTTATGTTGGCACCCCAGAGTGCCCGATGTTGAGGTGCGTTTGAATGGTCATCATTTGGGGGGAATCTGCACTTCAATCGCACCGATAGCCCTCCACTCAGCCTGCGTTTTGAGTGGTCTCTTGAGCTAAACAGATGCGCAAATTACTTCACAAATCTCAACTCTGAAGGGCAAATGGATTGAGGATGCGTTGAAGTTGTACAATTTGCTGGGCCAAATACATCACTGACACGTTTTGCAGGAAGCATGAATGCATGACAGTACAGCTGGTGTTCCAGAAGTATATTTTTTGAAAAATAAAAATAGAAGCAAACTCTTTGCGTTGGAAATTCCTCGAATCACTGAACTGCTGAATTGATATTTGGCACATCAACTCGTGCCGTCTAGCTCGCACAAAGCATTTCCGGCTAGAACACGGCTTCACAATGCGATTCCAAACCCAGCGAGCATTCTACACGGGCAACAGATCCATTGAATACCGTCTCCCACCGGACCAGATTGCAGTCCAGCCCGGATCGATACATAACCGAGTACATAACCGAAAGACCGCATAACACAATTTGGCCACACCTTGGTGTGCCCCCAGTGCACCGGTGCCGACCGGTGCCTACATACAATCAACAGATGTGCTCGTGCTCCGGCGAAGGGATGGGCCCTTCGGAAAGCCCTCTCGGTGCACGGAGGTATTTATTTATTTATGCTATTGATTTATTATTGGATCCGCTCGGTTGACCTACATTCATTGCGGATTTTGCGGAGAATACACATGTGTGTTCTCTCATCGCACTCATCGCGGACACGTCGTTGTCGTTGGAACGGCTCAGGTGGATCGCGCGATCACTGGCGTGCCCCCTGTGGCTGACGTGAAACTCCCAACCCCGAGGGAATGAGGACTCATTGTTACACCCTCGAGCTATGATTTGAATAGCTAGTTGGGTGCGGAGCAGCAGCAGCAGCAGCAGCAGCAGCAGCGAACGTGCTCGAAATAGGTGTTTCATTTGTATGAATTTTTAAATTGAATTTCTTGACATAATGTGCGCAGCGCCGGGAGCGCAAACCAACGAACCAACGATGCGGTACTAGCGTCAGATACTCGTTGCACTGCTGCCATTGCATCGTTTTGGCCCATTTTCCGAGCCATTTTGAAAACGTTACTTCGCGCCGTTCACGTTTCGATTGACGTGAGAGAGCACTATCTCATAAGTGTCTAACGCGGTGGGAAAATTGAATAAATGTTTTATTAATGGATTCGAGAACGGGAACTGCCGTTCCGACAGAGGAGGAGATAGACAAGGCGTTTCATTGAGTGCAGCTTGAGCTAACGAGTCACGTGGAATCTTGACAGAAAGTGAAGCAAATTTTAATATCCATTTATGTTACTAATTTTAATTGTTATCCCTTTAATTATGTAAATTCTTCAAAAATAATCTATACAAATAACTAACTAAAGGGTGTATTCGTCATTGGAATCGTAAACACTTCAACTTCCATGTCCGGGAGGATATCTTCCTGATTGAATCAGATTATTTGCTGTTTTTTTTTTCGCCGCATCTGCATGCCAAACAGGGCAGGGCTATTAAATTACCTTAGCCCCCTCTTTTTTTTTGGTTTGTTTCCGATTTGCCGATTTGCAACTCATTTGTAATAAGCATCCTGGTGTTTCGTCCACAGTTTTTGTTTACTTCCCCGTTTCGTTCGCGCTGCCTTTTTTCATTCCCGTTGAAATCGGTCTCCTGGTTGGTGCCATCCCAAAAAAGGACAGCGATACAGCGATGGGAATCCATCCGATTATTTACTATTCATTTTGCATCGTCCAGCGCTTGATAGCACCCCTCGTGATGCTTGATCACCCTGCTGTTTCATTTTTTTTTTGCGATCCTCCGCTGTTTTTATTCCCTTCCGGAATTCAATTTTCCGATTCCAATCTTGCGTCTCTGTTGCTTCTTCACTCCTCCACGATTTCCCCCTTTTAGAAAGATGCCTGATGCCACTTTATCTGCTTATGAAAAACGGATCGTCGACCATTCTTCTCTCGCTTTCCTTGCTCCTGGTCAGCGCATAAATAAACGCGAAGCGAAAAGGAAGCTAGAAAGGCGACGTGGTAAACAGCGCAAATCCATGTCTGATGACCGTGGGTGGAGAAGTCCGATAATCTCGGTGTCCTAGCCGAGGCCGTATTTAAATGAAGAACGTAGATCGGACAACCGATTAGCGAGGAGAGTGGCTTTTTCTAGTCACAAAAGCAACGCGAACGTGATACGATCGCACCGAAAAGGTGAGCACGGTAGTCACTTTTCTGACAAAATGTGTAACACCACGACCGGTCCGAAGAAGGCAGGCAGCCAGGACTTCTGCTTTTTCCTCTGCTGGAAGTTCTTTTCACCCAGTTGCGTGACGTAATGAGAGCTTCAGCTTCACGCACGGAACCGCCAAAATCGGAGGAGGTGGAGGAGGGAAAAAAGAGACTTTGGTAACGATGTTTTAACGTTTTGCACAGTCATAGTTATACGCTTGGTTGTGTGCCATTAATATTCATAAAAGCAAGAGCAAGAAACTCAAATCCCGAAACCGAAACAAACGCGGCAGTAAGCAGCAGCACAATATGTAGCAACCGCAGCATGAGAATCGTGGAATAATCAATGAATATTTTGGCCAACTTCTGGCGAGGCGAGGGGTAGTTGAATCTATTTCGGTGCGATTGCCATGCCCGCCCCCTCTCCTGCCGGTTGTCCGAGGCCATGTGGCTTGGTATTGATTTTAGTAAACCTTTTCTTCGTACACGCGCCCCACACCACGAGAAGTGGAATGCAGGCACACACCAGCATAGCACAGCACAGAGATTGGGATTATTTTCTTCTTCCAAACCAACTCTACCTCCTATCGTTAACTCATATCGATTCGGATTTCGGTGTCCCCCGAAAAAAAAACTCAGAAAGCCCCTCGGTGGCCTCGAGGAAAAAGGACTCCTTCGTTCACTTTCTTTTCGCTCTTTCGAGAAGGGGTTGGTGGTAAAAGGAAAGCGATGATATGTGTAGGATTGCCAAAGTATCACTCACGGGAGGGTGGGAGGGAGGGAAAAATGGAAGGGGATGAAAAGCAAAGCCTGGATGAAGAAGGTTGGTACCTTTCGTTTTTTTTTGCGAAAAGTTCGATTACCTTTCCTCTCTTCGATGGAAGGATTGTTTTTTCTTCCTTCGACGAAGGTAGTCCGTTGACTAGGGATACCAGCATGCCGAGAAGAGGGATTGTACGGCACACTCCAAAAGCACGCACACGAACACTCACTCGCAGATACAGTTTCGGGGGGTTCTTGGGATCAAACAATGGCGTCATTGTCCGCAGCGTAATGTATCGATGAGCGACGAGGTATGGAATGTTTTTCTATGCTAATGCTGGCAAAACATATGGAAAGTTGGCACAATATAACGCTCATCGCTAGAGGCGACCTGGAGCGTGCCTGGCGCTTGGTTTCGAGTTACTTTGGATCCTTACGGAGTAGGGAGTGCTTTAAAGCTTATCCACCACCATCGATGGATGAGTACGATGGATTGATCAAAGGATTCTGCGCGTCCATGGGCTTCCCCATGGCACACATACATTGGCGAGAGTGTGTTAAGAGGATGTGAGGATCTCTCGTGAGCCCCCCCACCAACAGGCCGGCCAATTCGCCGAAAGAAGCAATATACTTCACCAAAAACGTTAATAAACAAACGTTCGCGATTCGAGCCGCGCCAAACACAGACACTCCTTTCTTGTACGAGCGCGTACAAGATTGATGGAAGGGAACCTCCACCCATTCTTCCCTTTCTCTTCTTTTCATCCCGCCCGCCTTTTTCCGTTTGACAGATGTTCAAATGGGGCATGTTTCATTTGGCGCTCGAAGATTAATAATATTCGCGAGCTTTTGGGGGAAACTGTGGGGGTTCTGATGTGGCGTAGCCACCACCTCCTTCCTGGGCTGCTGGGCTGGGGCTGCCGCAGGACGAAATGTCAAATATTGAATGCACCCCGCCCGGCCCCCCCTGGCTTATTCTTCTCTCTCCGGAACAGCGGGCAACGGAAATGGATATTCATCCGAATAATATGACAAATTGCTCGTTCGAGCAGGACGAGCGCGCCCGTTATGTGTGCGTGCGCCTGAGTGTGTGCATGTGTAAGCATATTTGCGAGCATGATTTTCATTTCCAAGAAGCTTTCGCGCCCGACTGGGTTCATTTGTGTGCCGATGTGTGTGTTTTTTGTGACCGTAGAAGCATCCGAGAGGCCTCTCTGCTTAGTCTGGTGAAATATTGCCCTCCATTGGATCGGAACCATCCTCCTCCATGACCGGGCAGGCCTGTTTTATGCGCCAGACCATATAGGAACAAAAAAAAAAAGAAGAAAGGAGAGGAAAGGGTAAAAGGATGCGCGAATCGGAACCGGATACCAGCCGGATCCGTCAAGAAAGTGGTCCCGCATCTCCTTCTTAAGGTGCGTCTCCTCGGGGTACCACCCCGATGCCCTTCAAGCTTCAATGATGCGAACGCCGAGTAAGCGGAATCCTGGCACAACCTTTGCCTCCTTCTTCATCTTCCGCTCGGGGAACCGGAACGAACAGGCCCAATGGGGGCCCAGGTTGCCAAGGCTTTACCGTGCGGATTCAAACCTGGGAGTGATCGAGTGCCACGCCACTGCGTAGACCTGCGTCATACCTGAGTAACACAGACGTCGTCCACAGTCTCTGCAAGAACAAGCAGACGGATGGAGCGGGATGGAAAGGTGGAAAACTGGAAAGTTGGAAAAAGAAAAACCTTTCCGGAAAGGGCAAACATCCTGGCCGGTCCTTTCATCCTGCCGTATTCTGTGCGAATTCAACGCACTTTGTTGGCACTTTTCACGAGGCTTGTTCCCTGTTTTCTTCGGAATTTTCTCATCGAGCACCGACACAGTTTACAATTCCATTGTTACAGCGCTACCGACTCCCAACTTTGCTGCCGGCATGTCGGGTACGTGTGGCGCCACAAAAACAATAGAAATCACTTCCGCACGAACCGCGAGAGAAAGGAACCATGTCCCGGTACCGAAACGGCGTAACGCGCGCTAGATCACTGGATAGAATATCGCTCTCTTTTGATGCAGCGACGGAAAATGGGCCCAAAAAAGCGTAACATTCAGGTGCGCCACAATGCGAGTGCCTTTCTTCCCCTTTTGGATCCTCTGGAATGGTTTGAAATGGTGCCGGAAAAAAGCAATAAATTTTCCTAACCACATTTCCTCCACTTCTGGAGCAGGATACATCGAGTGGTGGGGGTTCGCGTGGGCGTACCGCGTGAGAGTGCGAGGTCGCATACTTGGTTTGCAATCTTACTCCCGTGTAGTAGCAGCAGCGGCAGCAGCAGGAGTATTGTTTTGCATTACAAAAACAGAAAAGCAAAGCAAAAAAAACATAAACTATACGCCGTTGTACACACCCTGTTTGTTTCCCAGTCCCAGTGCAATGAATGAGGAAAATGAAAATTCTTCTGAGTGATTGAAATCATCCTTCCACCAACAGCTAGGGAGGGGTGGAAGGAGGCTGGGCAGCATCTTCAAAGTGACAAGATAAAGTGTCCGTGCAGTGCGGAGACGCGTGGCGTGCGGAGAGAGCGAAAGTAGACAGCGCGCGCAGTTTGCAGTTGATGTTTCATGCTCTTCAGAAACATTTCTTCCACCTTTTGCACCCCACCCCCCTGTTTCTGGTGTTGGACTGAGCGATGAGACAAGGAGAAATGCGTCTTTGGAGTCTTCGATGGAGGTCTCGACTCGTGTAACCACAAAATAACATCCCCACGTTGGGGATCACTCCAGCGCGTCGCTGGAGTGCGCCTCATGGGGAGAGCTTTCTCAGTGGTGATGGACGGAGTGGCGTAGAGTGGGCGATGAAAATGGGTTTTCCTTTATCCCCTCAGGACAGCTGTGCAGTATCCTGATGCTTTGGTGAAAGTTGTTTCCGGTTGGGATGGGGGAGGGCGAAAAAATTCACATTTATGCTGCCAAACAAGTAGTGAGCATTCTAACCCTCCTTCCTGTGGCATGGAATGGTGGAGAGAATGGTTTACACAATAGCCGTTGCACCACCATTTCGCCACCATAAATTGACTACATAAACGTGTACCATTGTCTAGCATTTGGCACGTCAATGACAACAAGGGGGGGGCATCACTTTCAACAGTTTCTTTCCAACCAACAGTATTGATAGAGAGGCTACATTTGTGTTTAAGTGTGATCGATCGATAGACCACCAGCTAATTGGATAATATTTTAGGAATTTTAATTTACTAAACACACATCATCGAGTTCCCGCCTATGGTATTGTATTAAAAATGCATCCCAACTGCCCACAGAAGCACCCTGGCCGACCAGAATAATGTCTCCAACCACACAGTCCACCACAGGACGACAAAACAAATAGAACCCAGCAGCACCACCACCTCGACCGCACTGTTGCGCTGCTGCTGCTGCTGCTGCTCGACAACATAATTTTAAATTAATTTTCCCCCAAACCAACCTTGTAGACTGCAAGGGCACAGAAATGGAAAGGGGAAAAGGTTCGGGTATGTATTTCAATTAAAAACAAAAGTTTCTTTTCTCCTCTCGCTTTTGTAGGCTTTTTGACGAAGGAGGCCACTCCCTGCGCCCGCCCTTTTTTTGGGGTCTTTCGGGGGAAGGGGGGCATCCGAACATTCCATCGGTGTGGTTTATTAATATGTAATAAAGCATCTTCGCAGAGGGGGCCGCGCGCGGGCGTTTGGTTGGCGTTCACTGTGGCCCCCGGTTGCGTCGTGGTTTTTGGCTTTTTCTACTTTTAATCCTTGCCACCGGTATGCTGTCAGCGGGTTGGGCTAGGTCCTGTAAGACCCTTCTCGGAGGTCCTAGAATCACTTCATTCTTTTTAATAACTTCTCATCGCACGATGCTTTTCGGGTCCAATATTGACCACATAAGCTCTGCCACACGATAATTTTTTTTTTTAATGAAGATGATGAAGGAATGATGAATTAATTTATCTAAACGTCAAACTTGTGATCGTAATTGGAAAACAAAATTAATGTAGTTATTTAAAAAAAAACCCTTCAATTAGTTAATCGCATATCTAGAAAATGATTATTGTAGTTTTTGCACGCATTCATTTTTCTATCAACCATTCTATTTGTAGACTAATCTGTTCTAAAGAAATTTAGATGAAAAATATGGTGTTTCCTTAGTGAACATTGAACTCAAGAGTTTTTTTTTACAGATTTTACAGTTAGATTAAGTCATAACAATTGCTTTTTTTCTTAAGATTTATGCGAGGAAATATAAGTTACAACCAAGGGATTTTATGGGTTCGAAAATACTCTAATAGAGATCTCCTATTACAAAAACTTATGCTAGGGCCAAAGAGGGACAATCGACGGTTCAGAAGCACATGCCATGATGTCCGAACCGTCCCCCTTTCCAACCGCAAAGTGTTAAAAAATCCATCCGGGAATGCTACAAATTTTCACGCTGACGTCCGTCCAAACAACTGGACTCACTGGAGTTTTCTCGTCAACACATGCAACAAATGGAGTTGCTCGGCGCCCTCAATCACGCTGTGGGGAACACAATTCGCGCCACATAACACCAAACATACACTCCAGCACCAGCTGTTCCTCCGCTAGGGTGCACGATTTTTGGCAAATGCATTGGCCTCCAATCGTCCATCGGAATGAATTGCCTCGGGTGCGCCGGTCGGTTGCAAGCCAAACCGCAATGCAGCAGCAGCAGCAGCACCGGCAGCAGCCTCCAACAATAACTACGTAATGTGCGATTGTTGGTAGGACGGTCCGGACTCTCGTACGAATTCCCACGAATCGCCATCATGGCGGATGGTATACAAAATAGCAACCAAAGCAAATGGCCTCGCATCCATCCAACGCAGCCACGACCGTCCGAAAACTGGACGACCAAATATGATGCCCGAATATATGCAGCAGCAGCAATAGCAGCAGTAGTACGCCACATTTCTTCACATCATCAGCAGTAGCGCGCTTGGAGCGAGAAACGTCGAGAACGTAATTACCTCCGTTGCTTTATTTATGCTGATGTTTAACTGATGTTTACATGCAGCTCCCCCGCGGGCGAGAGGGCAGTGAAATTGAGTTAGCAGCACAGCACCACAGCGGATCTGCAATTTGGAAAATGCTAAAGTGAGAAACGACCACGAGCCAGGAGCCAGAGGTCCTTCTACTGATTCTGGCGAACCATTTTATTCCATCATGGGTGCAGTCCAGTGTGGAGTCTAGTACCCAGGACCCTTTTTCTGTTTGCCTATTCTACAATAGCCCGATGCGTTGCTGCTGCTGCTACTGCTGTTGTTTGGGCAGCTCGTTCAATCCAATTCTTGCCCAGTTGTTGCCGAACAAAAATGTTGATTTTCTGGAAACATAACACACCCGCAAGCCGTGCGGGGAAACGGGTTAACTGGTCATCAGCCATAGCGATCATCGCGAATTGGAGAAAGAAAACACGGAGAAAAGTTTTCCAATTTTTTTTCCACATCGTTCTAGCGCTATAAAGCATCCTGCGAGAATTTTGTAGAAATTGAAGCGGGAAAACGAAGCAGTTAGCAGGGTTGAAAAGCATCAAGAAATGTGAACCAACACCAAACGATCCTTCGGTTTTAATATTTGATTCCGCCGTCCCGGCCCCATTCCTTCACCACCTCCACCGACTGGTAAATGTTTTAGCAGCATTGGAGCATGGCTGGCTGGCTGGCGGGGGGTGGCGCAAAGCAATTAGCATATCTTTTGTTGCATAATTAAGGGAGAGCGCATGGTGCGCGGCTTGTGTTTCGGGGAAGGGAGGTACGCGCCACCGGCGAGAGCATAAAACATTCGACAAAAAGAAGAAACACTCGGTACTCAGGGGGCTCCCTGTGGGGTGTGTTCTTGGGGGCGGTCTTGGTGCTTCTTACAACTGCCCCGGAGAGCCCCTTTTTTCTTGTGGCAAACGATTGAAAAGTGAGAAAGTGAATGTTGATGCTGCATCAGAGAAAGGGATAACGAAGGAAGAGAGTAGGCCATTGTTGGTCTTCTGGAAAATTGCTTTCCACTCGTGCTCCGTTTCTGTTTCTGTTTCTTGTCTGCCAAGGGGTCCTTGTTGATGCAAGGATGCTTGGAAGGGTGTAGCATACATGGGCATAAGCATATGTGTGTTTCATAATTGCCAAATACTGTTTCATCCCCGAGCCCCGAGGGGAGCTCGCAGTCCAAATGTGCCACCCTTTAGAACGTCCTTTCGTTTGGCCGGAAATTCCGGGAAATTAGAGGCCGACTCACCCCGGCAGGAGGACGACTTGAACGTACATCGCTCCGGATCCCCGGCTGGCCGGTCTCGACCTTTTCCACCGTCGAGTCATTACAACTCTTTCGCGTTTACCCCGGACCCCGGCTTGGAGCGGGACCGGTGGACCGTCCCACTCGTGGATGTCGAGATGAATTGTTAATTCGGGGAACGCTGCTCACAGCGGAACGCAACACAATTGTGGGCTGGTTTGCGAGTCGGTTTCCCGTGGTTCAGGTTGGGTTCCAGGTACAAATCTTATTGCATTTTCAGCTACGAGTCGTTTGCTACAAGGCACCGATGGAACCCACGGACCGAGGGCTGGTTTCGCAATAAAACCGGGAATTAATTTAGTTTCAAGAAGCAACAGCCGTCCCTCGAGCGCGCACAAAAGGTGGTGGCGGTGGTGGTGGTTGGATTCTTTTAATTTTTAAACATCAAAATCAACCTTCGTCCTTTGAAAAAAAAAGGTATAATTTTTTACTCCCTCAACTCATTCAATTTTAAAAGCAGCAGCACCAGCAGCAACAACGGAAGCTGCCGGCCGGACGTTCAGCGTTCAAAAAGGGCGCCATTGTTAACCCTTTTTTGTCGGGCTGTGGCTAATGTTTCATCCCATCGGCAAACCGGAAGCCAACGCGGAAACCCGGCTTTCCGTCGTGGCGGAATCGTGTTCCGGGCGTCTGGACACAGGGACTCGCACCTGATACGCGGTAACGTGATGCCAGGATCCACCAGCGCGCTGCTGACCACAGCGCGTTAACGTGAGACAGCGAAACGCGAAAAGTGAAGTGAATTGGATGAAAATGGAGACTAGAAAGCGGAGGATCTGACCGGTGTCAGCGACCGTTAACCGTCGCGGCGCACGCAACGTGACACAAGATGGCCACTTCCTTTGACGAAGGAGGGGTCGAGGTGATTGGAGAAAATGGAGCCACTTCGGTTTCGGTTTCCTTCGTTCCTTGGCTCGCGGTGGAATGATATGAATGACCGTAAGGACATCGTAGCTTCTTTGAGGTGGGAGATTCGTGTCTG
>NC_064877.1:11752500-11767500 GCF_943734665.1 Anopheles aquasalis
CCCCTGAAGAGTAGCCCCTGTAGAGGGGGGTTGTAAAAAGCGGCGCGAAAAGCGGGAAAACCTCCCCTCAAACGAAAATAACACCACCACCAGCGTGCGCATCGCTGCGAGAAATTACGATGCAGCCAATATCAATAATTCTTTCTCTCGAGCTTTTCTCGAGTCGCCCCCGATGGGGTGGAGTGGGTGGGAGGAAGCAGCAGGCCTCCACCTTGGTAAGAATCTGAATAAATTTCCACAGCAGTGGAGCGTTCGCACCAGCCGGTGGGGTCGCGTCGCTTGATTTTAGGACTTTAAGGTGGCGCCCAACGCCCTTATCCTACTATTTCTTTCCCTGCTTCTTCTTCTACTCCATTGCCCATTTAAAGCGGGTTGCATTCATCCGTGCTGCAGCATGTCTGTGTGCGGTGGTGTCGGTTGTTGTGGAGTAAAATTAACGGTCATCATTAAAAATGATTATAAATAGCTCGAATGCCGACCGTAAATTGCACACTGGACCGAAAGAGGACGACTGGCAGAGAGTAAAGAGTCCACGAGCAACCACGGGGCGTTGCGATCAATGTCATATCGAGCGTCTTCAGATGGGCAGCAGCAGCAGCAGCAGCAGCGGTAACCGAAGTGCAATTCCGGACCGGTGGCACCGGGTATAAAATGCACCGTTACCATGAGGACGTCGGTTGGTGTGGCTTTATAGTGCCATTTTGGCCGTTTTACGGTCGCGTAACGTAATCCTGATGGTCATTCCGGGAGCGCCGAGGAAGCACCAATGAGGAAGAAAGTGCGAGGACGTTAACATTGTTTTCTGTTTTGCTTTCGAATGTGTTTTCTTTCTCGTTCTCACAGCGGTGAGAGTTGCTTTTACTGTTGCGGAATAAAAACATACTTTGTAGTGGGGGGGGGGGCAACACCGGCGAACGAAATGCCCTTTTATATTTAATTATGTTTAGAACTAATTTCGAGGCGGGGAATAGGGCACATGCTTACTTTCTCCGATGTTAATTTTCTTTTTTTTCTTTTTTAATCTTTCCAGTAAAAGCATAAAGGCTTGATTGTTCAGGGATCTTCTCAACGGTAAGTACTCTTGATCCTTTCTTTGTACTAAGAAATGTAAGATACTAAGTAAGAGATTCAATCGCAATATAGTCCTTTTCTGAGTAATTTCTTTTCATTTCTCGTTTCGTGACGATGCTAATCGTCTCTAACTTCCCATTGCTTTACTTTTTTTCAATTTACTTGTCTCTGACACTTCCTTTTCGGATTTCAACTTCAACATTCCTCTTCGAATCTTGCAACAGAAATCAACAGGAGCAGTGAGTGAGTATTAAAGTGATATCCCTACTGTGCTACTGATGCACAATGTTTACAGATCAATCGCTCACTCGCTCGCTCGCTCGCATGCTGCAATCGCTAACCGATTTATGTAGCCTCCACCGAAAAACGATCCTGTCCATGCTATCCCAGAAATGGAATCCGTTCTGGCCTCTCGTCCTCGATTCGTCTTGGTGCGAATGGAGAACAATTTCGATTCGGGAACACGCCGCAGCTGCTGCTGCTGCTGCTACTGCTTCTGCTACTGGTGCCAGCAAGAACAGCACCACCAACGGGGGGCGTAAAATCAATGATCATCTCAATCCCTCGAACGCGACTCTTGGGCGCGAGTGTGTGCTGCTGCGGAGCGGAACGGACGGAACGGAACGGAAATGACTTAGTTGTGCGTGGCGCAGGCAGTGCAGTCGAGATAAATTGTAATTATGGGCGACATAAATTGTGCTCGCTGCTGCTCGGAGCTGCTGCTAGCTAAAAAGCAACCGATCGACGTCTAGAGAGAGCGAACGAAGTCGAACGTGCCTTTTTGTACTCCAGTACATGTGCTTCGGTTCAGTGGCTCTTTAAAGTGCATTTTCCAATTTGTGTTCAGTGATTTGGGGGTACCAAACGCACGCACACCACTCGTTACGGTTTGATGATTGTAATGTTTTGCTTTTCGTTCCTCACTCACTCCGAGATGCCGCCAACCGAGGATCACGGAGCGAACATCGGAGTGCAGAGAAGATGAAGCAAATAGTTATGCTACAGTGCCATCACAGAGCTCTAGTTAGTATTGTCCATGGAAGAGATGGAATTTCCTAGTGTACCAGATTGCCACAGAGAGTTGCGTCCGCAAAAGCTGCGGTCACTTTGACCCGCCGGGGGGGTTTTTGGCACGATCACAAATCGCGATCGGCGATCGTGAGAAAATGCACATCTCGAGCGCAACATCCCACTCCTCCCCCTGGCGGTCCGAGATGCGAGGATGCCGCTTGACCATTGGGCGTTGCAAAAACCCCGGGTGACCAGCGATAATTGAAATCGCTTGATTAATGGCACTTGGCGGGCACTCCCGGTGCACGTTGCGTTCTGCTGGCGCGCTGCAAAGCGATTTTCCGGTGGATGGCTGTCGTAACAAGCTGTAACAACAGTCCACGGGTGTTACAGTTTTTAGTGCGCCCTCGGGGCCATCGATTATTTATTCCCGTTTTTAAATCCGGGCCACGGACTTCCTCCATCGCGCTCTTCCATTCCCCCTTTGGTTTTTTGCTTCTCCGGTGAGATGATTCATTAAAATGTCACTCGGAAATTAATCCCCATTAAGCCGGTTCCTTAGAGCGAATTCCGTTATCAATGCTATCACGGGTACTGAGGCCAGCATCTGACACTCGACGGGCGCCAGTGGTGGCCGTGTGTCCAGTGTGGTTTGACGAGATATGATTTAATTGAGTGGAAATGGCAATGGGAAGCATGATGCTGCCATGATGTAATCATCATTCTTCTCAAACTGACATTGGGATGGATGCCCGGTTTGATTATGAACCCTCTCTAGCAGCATAGTTGGTATGCAAATCCCGTTTATTTGCTTGCTATTTATTTACTTTTGCCTCTCTCCGTGCGTCCATTTCTACAATCACAGTTTTTCTTTGAACGTTTTAATTAAATTGCAAACCAGGCGGGGGTAAGCGATGGCAGTTATAGCGGAAATCAAGCTCGTTCGTTTGCAGCTTCAATTTCTATACAGCAGGTTGGCTAATTATGGGCGCAAAACTTTGAAGCGTACATCCCACGTTTAATGAGGCGTCCGGTGGCCGGTTTCTCGTTGCACGATGGCGAAGAATACCGTCACTTCGCAAGGTTCTAACCGGTTTTTGGGGTGGCAATAGGGGAGCTGCATTCGAGAATTTGAGCTGAAGCCAAAACGAGAACATAAAGAGTTGCATAAAGAAGGGGTGAGAGCGCGAGTGCGAACGGTAAAGGCAGAGGAATTCAATAACAGTGCCATTAATGGGCGGCGTTAAACTAATTAGCGGAATGGAGCGTCGATTTTTCATCTCCGATCCCCGGGCCAGCAAGGGTTAAACTGCTTATTAGCAACCACTGGCTGCAGGGAGTTTTTTTTTATCTTCTTTCGTTCCATTTTTTATTTGAATTCTTAACTTTTTAAGCTCGTAAATTTGTAATTGGAACTGAATTTCAGAAAGAGAGAGAGAGAGAAACAGTGATAAAAAGAAAGTAACACCTTTTGATACTTTCGATATGCATTTCGCTTAATTGGTTGCACCGCTAACGGGCTGCACTTTGCGCGCAGCAAAGTAAGAGCTTCAATATTTATGCCAAATTCAACTGTGCAATTCATTTGAACCACCGTTCCAGTGAACTATAAACGTTGCATTTAATATAAATTCCCCGCATGTTTCTGTTGCACAAAAAAAAAAACTGTTGCTCAAACAATCAGTACGCCGAATCTCCGGCTGGTGCTGCTGCTACTGTTTTTTTCTTCTGCTCAGTTGGTTGGAGCCAATATCGTGGCGCGTCATCAGCATCAGCATGCACCATTCGTTTGGTGCACCAGTTTTCCATTTGCACAATCGCCCTCGCTGGCGTCCTCACACAATGCACACACAAAGTGGCCACTCGAACAAACCGGGAGAAACGGTGCCGAAAATGCCACTCGCATGGTATGGAAAACCGGCGAAAGCTCCTGAGATGAAATAATTAATTGCAATGCAGAGCGATCGCATAACTTGATCGCCCAAGTGCCCGGGGTGACACTTGATGATGGTTTACGCTCATGATGATGATGCAACCGCCGCTCGTCCCAATCGGGTGACCGGATGGCACAGTCTGGTTCAAAGGCAGCCTCTAGCACCCTCTTGGTGGTGCTCTGTTTTCGGTGGTTTCGGTGTGCCCTCTCATACGAAATTATCTGAAATACGTTCCGTTGATGATTTTCATTTCTTTTTTTTTTTTTTGTTTTTGATTCCCAGCATGCAGCATAAACGATTTCAGTTGCAACCGAAAAACAGGCGACAAATGCACACGATATCGGCCCGCCGGAAATGTTGGCCTTCTCCTCTCTGGCCCTTTTCTATGGTTTTATCCCGAATGATCCGAGGTTCCCGGTCCCACAACTGGGGAGGGTTGGCTGGATATTGCTGTAAAACGAGCTCGCGGACAAACGTGGAAAAAGAGGAACCGAACCGGGGCTATCAGCTGCCAGCTAGATCGTGGATAAAACGTGCTCGAGAGTTGAACCGTCCGTTCGTTCGTCGTCGTCGTCGTCGCCATCGTCGAGACTCACGATCGTCGAGGGTTTGGTCGGTTAATTGAGATGTCTGGCTTCGCTAACTATCTGGTCCTGGTTTAATTGATTTTCTGCCTCCAAGAGCTTCTTCGTTTACTTCGCTGGTGCTGATGCTGGTGGTGGTGGTGGTGGTTGAAGTGAAGAAATCATTATCGTTGTCGATACACTAGCCAGGGTTCGCTCCGGTACAGGCTGAAGGTCATTAAATTTATTCCCAGCTCAGTCTGGGTGTTGCCGCTGCTGCTGCTGCTGCTGAGGTCGCTTGCTGGTCCCATGACAAGCTACAAGGACTAGGGAGCTAGAGAATCTAGATTTCTTTCTTTCCATATTCTGGAGGTCATAAAATGGAACTCGAGGGAGAAAGAGAGCCCAATTCAACCCTTCCACTGGCTGGAGCGTCGAAAGAAAAAAGGGAAAACATATTTTCTCAGGAAAATCTCCGACGTTTCCCAGATGGTGACAAGGACGGTTCGGTAGACCGGTGGAAAGGGAACTTACACAAAATGCGCCAACGACACTGGCATGATCGTTCCGACTAGTGTGTCGCAATACCCACCCGGCAACCAATCGACGACGACGACGACGACGCTGGTAATTGGAATCAATTATTTGAATCCCGCGATAGGGAACTGACATCCAACTGGCGCAGCACAGGACGAAGACCGTACGCTGTACGTAACGTACGAACGAGGTGCTCGCGCTCGCCGAACATGTCACGAAGCGTCAAGGATGGGGCGTAGAATGGCCGACGGACTTGCCGGACTCCCCTAAAAACGGTCACATCGTCTTGCGCAAGTCAAACGAAGAAATCACAGAGAGGCAGAGAGAGAGAGAGGGGTCGAGGCATAAAATATGAATGCTAATAAGTCGGGAACACGCAACTCTCGACCTCGCACAGCTCAGCCAAACTATCCGAATCGTCGAGTTCTTTCCTCCTTTTGCTTTTGTTTTTGTTTGCTCCTTTTCCTCCGATCATGAGCACCGCCTTGACGCGAACAAGGCCAATCGACTGACCAAGTGGGCTGGAATAACGCTCCAGGGGGCAGTGGGGGTGCCAGCGGTAGTTGGAAAGGATTAACTTTATCCTGCCACTGTGCACCGGTGTGTATAGGTGTGTGGAGCTGGCTATGCGGTGGCCATCGGAGTATCGATTATTCTGCATCCGCTGGCCTAACACCGCTGCTTTACACCGCACCGCATGGCCCTCGATGGGTGGCGAAACGATAATGTTTGCGCAGTTAACAACAACAGCAGAAGCAGAAGCAGCAGCAACGTTATGCGATGGAAGTACTTTCAGTAGCGGCAGCAGCAGCAGTAGCAGCAGCAGCGAGAAGAGACTTTGCGGCGTTCGAAGAATATTTTAACTTCTCCTGCTAGCCACGGTGGAGCTGCCGTTGGCGCGCGTGTCTTGATGCTTCACTGCTGGCTCGTCCGGGCGAGAGTCTCGTGAGTACCAGGGTCCTGGTGCACAAGGCGCACTGGGGCACCGGTTTTATCGTAATTTGTTTTGAAGTTTACCTGCCCATAGCAGTCGACGTCAGTCAGACGTTACGGGAGCGAATGCAGATACCTGACCTGACCATGTGCGCCCGCCCTGGTGTGGGTTTTTCAGTTCAAGTGGAAAAGTATGCGCTTTTCTTGGCTGGCGGGGTGGGGGTGTAATGATTGATGATGAGACCCGAACATGGGAATTGGATTGGACGTTTCGATTGAAGGGGGAAAAAGGGTGACTTAATTGGAGTGCTGGGGGGGGGGGGGGGAGGAATTGTGCGGCATTCCAGCGAGCGAATCGAACGTTATCAAACTTTTAAGCTCACTTCGCTGCTTGATGACTCAATAAATATTGCCTGAGTACTGCTGCAGTGCTGCAGATCCGGCGAAGAATGACGTGGTATCTTATGGCTGATGTATCCTTGCCTAATAGACATCAATCAGACATCGATATTGGCCAGAGGGTATACAAATGCAGAACCTCGTAGTCGATCGTAATTATTAGAATTCCGTGTAGAATTATGCCATTTGATTGGTTGAATTTAAGTAAACAAGAATCATTTCAGTTTCTCTGATCTTCTGTTGCAATTCCAGAAATAACTGTGAGATTCCAGAATGAAGCAAGAGATACTGGTTTCAATATCAATAAAACACCAATCTCTGCCATCAACATACTGTACTCTGGACTTAACTAAAGAGTTATTTAATAATCCCTCATTCCAACGGCGCTTATTGAGTGTCGTAGCACCATCCTTATGTCGCTACGGCGGCACAGCAGAGCAGTGGTAGATTCCGACACTGAAATGAATTTCAATGACTACAAAGTACTAGCTGGTGGGGTTTGTGGGATATCTGCGGCTTCGGTGGCTTCGTTTGCTGCTCCTGGCCAAAGGATCAAGTGGTCAACTTAACCAACCGTCCGACCCACCGACCGAGCAACGAGAAAACAATGGCAATTGCGAAAGGCCTCTGCTGAACACCCCCACTAGAAGTTTGAAGTGTGAAGGTCCACCCTTTCATCGAGGTCGAGGCCAAGGACTGTCTTCTTCTCGCCTATTTTTTTCTGCACGTCCTACTCGGAGTGTCATGCCAGGCACCTCTATACCATCCAAGCCAAAGATCGTCATCACGGAAGGGAGGTGGTTCTCGAGTGCAATGTCAAACCCATCGTTGCTGGGACACCCAGCTTTTGCCCATCCCTTAATGCCTTATCCCCTTTTCAAATCGCTAGCCTGGTGCGATGCGAGAGAAGGACAAGTACGCTCTGTGTCGCTTATTATCCTCGATGACACCCTTATCATTACCGGGCGCGTGGGCGTTGGCTCGTTGACTTTCCGATCTCGCACCACTCACCGGGAGGTCGGGAGTGACCCTTCTACACAAGCACACGGCACACGCTTCGAAACAATTCTTCAAAATTGCGCGAGGGTATTCGGTGAAATAATGATGCTTCATCCAGAGTGTGTGCAGAGCTGCAGAGCTCCATTCAAATGCCTCCGCTTCAACCGCTCCTTTAATACAGCGGTAGACAGTAAGGTCCTTGTTTAAGGTCGTCTGGGCGCGATAGCAGGCGGGGATTTATGTTTGCTGCTACACGTTGCGTGTTAATGGGGGGATAACGCAGAGCACAAAAGGTGTCTAGCAGCTTGAGACGAGTTCGCGTACTTCAAATTGCGCTATACGCACTATGGCATACGTTTCCAAAGGGGTTGAAATCTCGCCATAACAACAGAACAAATGTGGAAGTCGTATGTAGAACCTGTGCGCTGAGCTCCTTCAGACATTAACCTCGTCTGTGTTGTCGGTTGCCTATTACAAATGACTTCAGTCGCTCAGCTCTGCAGTGTACTATGTCGTGCTGCAGATTCAATTAACTCGCTAAACACACAGACGATCGCTCAGTCGCATGTTGTGCAATCATTATGCCCCTGATACGAGGACGGATTTTGAATACGCGGAGCTGGAACAGCGCGTGTTCTAACGACCAACCGCGGGGTGTATCAATCAATTGTATGACGCTTTTACTGCATAAAGCAGAGGCCATATGTTTGAGGCAGATGCGTCCACCGAGACACACCACCGGCTGGCTGCCATTACTAACAAGCTGGCTGGTTGGTTGACTGGCTTCTTGGAATGCAATTTGAAGAACGATCAAGTGGCACACGATTTCAACGCCAAGTGCGTACGCGATCAATTAGCCCGAGTAATGGGGGAGGAATCGGTATGCATCTTAATGAATTCGGCTGCGAGGGCGTTCCATACTGATGATGGGAGGGTCGATGACTATCAATCGTGGTCGTCGTCGTCTTCGTCATCATCGTCGTCCACATCGGAGACTGTGAATCGCAGCAATCCCAAATCCGAGTGATGCCATGGCATTGTAAAAATAGCTAAGACTAATAATATATCCCGTCCGATAGCAAAAGGGTCGACGGAGAAGTTGAGGAACAATGGTTGACATTCTCGGATATTAAGGATGCCGACCGGAGAAGACGTACAATAACCCGCTTCTCCGGGGTCGTTCTACGGAGAACGGCATGTTTTCGAGGGAACATAAACATACAGCCGTACTGCCTGCTTGCCTTCTGGCCACACTCGCTCAGTGATGCAGTGCGCGTTCCAAACAACAACTGATTTGCTTCGCTCATTTCGACACGCCGTTGTACGTCGATGGGCTGGCTTCCTGTTACACGAATTGCCCGAGCTTCCTCGGCAGCGTACCACACGTACTGTACACACCACGGGGAAGCGAACGTGAACGTGATTTGGTCTGTCTACCGGGCCCTGAGAACGGGTTACGGGCACTGGCACTGGCACTGGCACGGACACGTATGTACCTCCTCCTGCTTAGGATGTAATGTTCATCCAGCGATAAATAAAGCACAAACCACTTGAGCGGGATCTCACTCCCATCTTATCCCCCCGAAGCATCTACCGTACAGGCGCCCTCTCGTTGCAGACCTGAAGGCCGAGGCTTACCGAGTGCTAAAGCCTTGGCTAACGTTGGGTAACGTCGTTTGAAGACGCGAAGGCCAGTGCCACTGATTTGGGCAAAGGGGGTTTGAAGATAACTTTAGTTTTAAGATCTTGACTTGATAAGCAGGCATGTGTGTATGCGTTGCTACTGAAGTGCCGCTGCAGCTGTCTTACGGTCGGTTAGAGCGGTTCATTCCAAAAGATGCTAAGAAGTTTCTCCGTGCACAGTTTATAGAAGGTGTTTGTTTGACATTCTCTTATGAATATGATAAAACTTCCACCATGTTTGTTGTGTTGCAGTTACAAATTGTGAAAGTTGTTTTAACAAAATAGAGCAGTGACTTTCAGTAAGTGACTAATGATAGTTTCGGGTACAACGAACCGGCAAAAACTCTTTCATCATAGTTAGAGCCAATTAGAAGGTTTCGCCAAACACAGCCACACATACTCGGCGCAACTTATGCTGACCAAAGTTCAACAACGGGAACAACGAAATGGAAGAACGGTCGGATGGCTGCTTACCGCCCTCTCCTTTGATGCCTCGCAAAGGAATTTCCGGTCCGGGGTCTCCATTCTTACGGCCCCTTCGAGCGCGGAGCACGCCGAGCATTCCTTGAAGTACAAAAGTTCTTCCTCTACCCCTACCCATTCCTCCATTTCACCCCTCCCTGGCACAGCCTGCTTTCAGCTGAGCACAAAATAGGCAAAGTGTCTCGCGAAGGCACGAGGCCACAGTTGAAGTAGCGCGCGCGCTCGCGCCTGAGCTCTTGTAGCTCTCGGTAACCTCGCACCAGAAAGGGCGAGGGCGTGCGTTTGGACGAGTGTAATGATACAGGAAGCGCACAGTACTCTTTGGCGTACGCTGGCGTGCTCTTATCCCTCACACTACGACTCCGTAGTCCTTATGTTCCTTCTTTTAAAGGGGTTTTATTTTTACCTTTTTTGCGCTCGAAGAGCTGCACCAAGTGGAGTGCGAGTGCGGCCCCTTACCCGGCATTTCGGGCGCTAATACGCTAATGCCGGACGCGCTTCACATAGCTGCTTGATGATGATTTGCTCAAGAACAGGCACGCGGGCGGAGTGCCAAATGGTGGAAGGGTCAAAGTGGAACTGCATACCACTTACATCGCAGTCCGCTCGTGCTTCAGGAAGGAAACCCGGACTCCTTGTAGAACTTTCGGCAAAAACATGAGGGAGGAATAGACGTTGGAAGCCACGAAGGAGAAGATGTAGGGACCACGGTTGAAGACCCGAGGGTAATTTAAATTAGTTCAACTTGGCAGAACTGCATAAGGAACTGCTGGGGGGAACATCAGTACCGAGCGCTTGCCAGTGGTTTACGACAGACTTTCGGTAGTTCGTCCATTTCCGCTCCTGAGCCCAGCGAGCCGCCACGTTGTCGAAGATCGTCTTAACGTGTGCTTCAGTGATTTCGGGGAGTAGTGAATCGTGCGAAGGCGAAATCCTTTCCGATGACATTAGATTTATGGGATTAAGCGTGGGTTTAAAGCAAGGAAGTAACATCGTGAGCCACATGGTCGAATGCGCGACTGTCGCTGGGTGTTTCAATTATCCAGTTAGTTTGTTTCGTTGCGGTAAAGGCGAAAGGGGGGATTAGGGACCTAGCTGGTGGCAGGGGTATTTCCGACCACCGGCCTTGACTCTTTGCATATTTTAATCGGCAAGAAAACGGAGGGAACAAAAACCTGTGGCCTGTCATCTCAAACTTCTTCAATCGTCTCCGTTCTCGAATATCAATCGATCTCAAACAGACGAGCTGATGTTTGGTTTGTTGCCGATTGAATCAACCTTCGATTCAATTCGGAACTTCAGGAACATTGAGGAATCAGAAATCAGTGAGTGCGGTGGTGCTTCGCTAGCTCGTGTTCGAGGACCGGGAAAGACAGACAGACAGCCAGGGAAGACAAAAACGCGAGCGAGCCAATCAGATCCGATGAGAGACACAAGATTTCAATCAGCATTCTGGATTCTGTTTGAGAAAGTCCACCTCCCCCTCTTCGTGCTCCTCCAACCTCTTCAGCAAATGGTTGTCCACTTTTTGCTCTCGTGATGAAGGAAAAGTTTCGACCCAAAAAAAGCCACAACCGGCACTTCCACTACAACTTTCCAATCCTTGGATTGATCCGTGACGCTGTCGCCAAAAGCACCGAGAACCGAGAGACGGGGAAGGGGGGCATTTGCAATGGAAATGCTAGAAATGGTGCCAGAGCGAAGAACTCCAGAAAGAAACGCAACGCATTCCCGGTGAATGAAATCGCGTAATCGCGATTCGCCAGGCCCCCCTCTTAGCGGGAGTTTCAATCGAAATCGAATCCTCTCGTCCGGTGCCGGTCCGGAACTTTCCGTGTGAATGATTGATGAGGCCAAAAATGCGGGCTCTCGGCGTCTCCGTTTGCTGGGGTGCCTTTGATCGCGTCCGCGACCATTGAGCCCATTTTCGCTCGGCTTTTTTTTTTTGTTGAGGATGGGATTTTCCCCGCTGAGCTGGTAAGTCGAATGCGGGACGCACCAGCAAAGCCGGAAGGGCTCTCCGGTGAGTCCTGGGCGAGATGGAAGTCTTCTGTTGTTGCTGTTGCTGTTGCGAGACTCCCATAAGCCTGCCCTGCCCTGCCATCGGATCGATAAACGTCATTTCCACGCCCAAGAGACACACATACGCGCGCGCGCACACACCAACTCCTATCCAGTCCAGTAGCCGGCGATATACATATGTGGGTCATTCTCATTTCACTGGAGCCTCGTTTTCCGTTTTAAGTAGCGCACCGGAAGAAGGATAAGCACACGCAGGACCTCTTCGAGGTGGTGTTGATGGTGGGGGTTGTTGGGGTTGATAATCACTTTGGGCCGCCCCACCGGTGGACCACGTTGGTTGGTCGTGTGTTCGGGAAATTGTTTTATCTATTATGCATGGCGCAAATGGCGGGCAAAACCCTTTCAATGCTGCCATCCCCCGCAAACAGCCACAAGGGAGGAGTGTGAGTGTGCTTGTTGGAGTTCCAGAGGATTCCAGGGGCTTCCAAGGGGGTTACCAATAGGATTTACGCTCGAAAACTATTCGCTTATGGTCCGGTCTGGTAATCATATTGAATGGATTGCGAAATAGAAATCCATGGACCGAAGATGACGCACCTTCAATCTTATGTTTTATGTACGATGCTGAAGACGAACATCGATTTGAATGGTCAGTCGAACGATGATTTAATGTCTTCTCAAAAGGACCACCGAGAGGTCATTAGGATTTTCAAATCGATCGCACAATCGAATGCGTGCGAATCGATCCGAGGGTGTCCGTGCACGATTGCCGAAAAAAAGGGGAGCAGGGGGCGGCTCGGCCACCCATCAAGATTACGATTATTATGATGATGGACGTCGGTGCTGCGTGAAATGGATGAAGGGTTATAAATTATCGCCCGAAACGTTCCTTAATAATTTATCACCACCACGAGGACCACCGGTCACAATCTCCTTCAGCGGCGTGTTTGTGTCTCTCTGGGCAGTACGGTGACCAAGGTCCACCAAAAGCGATCGATTATGGCCGCCGAGTTATTGATCGGTATCGCACGGCCAGACCCGGTATCTAGGACATGCCAAGAGGGGATACCGAAGGGGGATGTGCCTAGGGCATTTGAAAGAAGCCGCAAAAATGAAGGTCACAGAGTCGGGGGTTCCCTGCTGAATGCCCGGACTCGTGGACCGTCCTGAGATGCTAATATCCGTCTCTCGACTGTCCGGCACTCGGCCCGATGGACTCAATTTTATTGATTCCCACCAGATGGAAATAATATGAACCAACAAGCGGTTGGTGGAGCTATTGAAAGGATGGCGCAAAGCCAAGCGAGCCAATCCCTCAGCGTCTGGTTCTTTTGGTATTTGGTCAATGCGAAGCTGTCCTTCATCAACACACGAACCCTTTTTTTCCGGCGCGTACGATTTGATCCCAATAAACAAACCCTCTGCCCACCATTCTTCCCTCGACGACGACTAAGACGACGATGGTTCATTGGTTCATTTGGAAAGGAAACGGGAATCCTTCCTGGAAGTCCGGGCCAGGACAAAATATGTCTCCCGAAAAGTGTCGAATTCTTTCGGAACGGACTCTCACAATCAACCGGTCCGTCTCCAGGTCGAGGCGAGGCCACTTCCCGTTCTGTTGTTCGAGGGCGCGCGCGACCCTTGGAAATCAATAAAAATCACCCAAAAGGCTGTTGATTAAATTTTCTTCTTCCATCTCTCCCTTTCGTCCCCGGGAAGAAACGCGTACTCAGGACTGGGAGTGATGATCATAAAAAAAGCGGAGTGAAAGAGAAGTATCCAACCGGCTTTACGTCGGGGACGGACCCTCCATGGGGCTTATAAGATGATGAGAAGGAACGGGGCGAGAAGATGGCGATGATGATGATGATGATGGGCGACGATGATTTGTTGACACGTTCTCGAATGGTTCTCCCTTCCCAATCGCAGTCACTGGTTATGCTGGTCAAGATCTCCTTTTTTATGCTTCAACAACCGGGTCGGGGTGTCGGTCCAGTCGATCTGTGGCAGAGTGTGTGGATGATGCTGACCAGGATACGTTAAAATGGCGACGGACGGACGGCGATCGAACTTTAGTGAGTGTCTTCGTTTTCTTCCAGGCAGCATCACGACCAGGAGTGCCATCAAACGGATCGTAAAAGGGGGGGGATCAATGCTAAGCAGCAGAAGAGCTGATCAGCTTTGATCTTCATTGCGTGCGACCGCGTTCTCATAAAAAAAAAATATCGGGCGTATTCCAGTTCAACCGGATCATTCTCTTCATTTCTTATGCATTTTCAATCGAGACAGAAACAACCTGGCGGGGAACTGGTAGCGGAGGTACAGGTCTTTCGTTCCCTTTGCCTTTCGTTTGGAACTTTCTTCCTTTCGTGTGCTGGAGTCTTCGCGTTTCACCGGCAACTTTCTTCACGCTCTTCGCCCACCGAGTGAGCCCGTCCATCGGCACAGGTGAACTGTTTACGGCCAGCGGTCTGTTTCATCTCCGTGCTCCCACCGACGAAAGGTATTCTTTATTTATGAAATATCTCCACCGACACCAGGACCGCTGGACGACCGGACACTCTCCCCCGAATAATCTGCCCCTTGGATGGAGGAGATGCCAGCACCCGCCGACCGTTTTGTTCTAATCAATTAGGGCACGGATATGGCGGCGATGGGAATCGGTTTGCTTGTGGCAACCGTCGCCAGAATGACCACTCCAGGCCAGCAGCCGTTTTATTGGGTTTCAATATTTTAATTGGATCGTTTCCGCCGCTTTCCTGTTCGCCGCGCGCGTCACGGAGGGATCAATTTCGATTCCGTTTTTTTTTGTTTTTAATCTGATCAAACTCAAATGAATTTGTTTCTTAATGGGCTATTGAATATGGAACAACAACATCATTGATCCGGAGCGGAGGGTGTGTGCAAGGTTCTCACGCATAAACTTTCGCTTCGGAAGATGCGGAAAAGGAAATTCGAATTAGCTTCAGAATATGAGGACTCTCCACTTTTATCTCGTCGCAGATATGGCACCAATTCCGCACAGAACTGCTACTGCTTTTAAAACACCTTAAAGTGTGATCCATAATCGGTTCCAAAGTAAATACTTTTGGCTCATTCTTAAAACAGACGTTTATACGATCAATTTGGGCTTTATCGACCCCTACTCACGGCCAGTTTTATGCTCTGCATTCCAATTGGAAATCAGAATTGGCAGGCTTACTGACAAGCACTATTAGGCGCCCCTTTTTTCGGAAGTAACAAGAGATCCGGAACGCGTCTACTCCACGCCATTGCATAAGCGATGAAACGATACGATCGAACGAGCTCCGGGCGTCAGCAAACCACTCAAGAACGATGGCGTAGCTGCTGTTGACAGTGAACAG
>NC_064877.1:11772500-11787500 GCF_943734665.1 Anopheles aquasalis
TCCGATGCCTTCGCCGTGTGGTGGTGTTTCGGCAGATTTGAGGAAGGATTAGCTGAAGAAGGATTTGGTTTTGGGTTTGGTTTTCACTCCTGGTCGATAAAAAAAAAATGGCAACCATCCTCACGTTTACGTAATAAGCGCTTAGCTGAAGTGAAGCTGTTTGCGAGCGAGGCACTCGAGTAGAAAAGAAATCTCAACTGGGCTATTGGCCACGCTAGAGGCTTGGCCGGGTCTCGCTGGTTTGTGGTTGGTTGGTTGGTTGGTTTTTTTTTTCGCTTTCCTTCCAATGCGGTCAATTTGTGGTGTGCGGTGGCGATGGAGCTGGAGTGTTTTTGGGGTTCAAAACAACATGCCATAAACGCTTGATAACAAGTTCAAGGTTGCCAAACGGCAAACCGGCAGGCAGCCAAATCTGCAGAAGGCCTCTCGAAAGGTACTCGAGGGCAACGGACCGGTATCCGTGGGAAGAAGAAAAAAACCCGTCCCGTCAGTTAGCAAAAATTGAATAAAATATTTGCCAGATAGCACGCGCAAACTGCTCACAGGTCAGGTCAACCGGAGTGGGGGAGAGCCCCTTCCCGTTCGTAAAACATTTCCTCGAGGTTTTTGGTTTTTCCTTTCATGCTTTCTTTTTTCTTGTTTGTTTGTTGTTGGGAAATCCTTTTGTGCTCTTCGTTCGTTCGTTTCGGGCGTCCCTTTTCGCTGCTTCTACTTCTTTCTTATTTTCTTTTTTTTCGACGTTATCATTATTTTCACCGTAGAACGAAGCGCATGCGGTGCGCCAGTTCGTTTGCTAAAAACCGGGTAGGTTCGTGGCCAGCCAGGGAGGGGCGCCATCATAAAGTCCGGGCAAAATAAAAGCAGGAATAAATGTGAATTATTTTGTTGGGTTGTAACTTTTTGCTCAACTTCTTTCGCCTTCGCAACGCTTCTCTGTCCTTGGTCCGGGGTGGATGGAAACGCAAGCCGTGGGTCACGGCTTGGTGCTGGCGTGTGGCTGTAAACCGGCATGAGGTCCTTGTCCTTAATTTCGCCCCGGCCCCGGAGGCCCGGCCGGTGGTGGCCCGGAGTTTGTACCGAATCGGCACGAATAAAGAGGCAAAGTAAATCATCAAATGGATGTGCACCACGTGCCGAGGGTACAAAAATGCAAAAAGGGATACCGAGCGGGCCGCCGGGAGTGTCCTTTGCCCACCAGCCGGTAAAGGTAGACCGCGCGCGCGGTCATCGTTGTTGTCGTCGTCGCCACCGTCGTGCACACTCCCTGGTTCCCTTTTTCCCTTTGGTTAGAGCAGTTAAAATGTTCATAATTCAAAAGCGACCAACGCGTTGGCGAGGGGTTTGGAGATGGAGATTCTCCTTTTGGAGGATTCCTTCCCATGGAATGAGGTCCGGTAGCAGTCGTTTAAAGTTGTTTGGTACGACTGACTAAACTAATGAAAATGCTTCCACGCGACTGAATTCTTTTCGTTCCGTGTACGCCCCGAGCTCGATGGGGGACAGGATGCCAGGATCCTTCGTCCTCGGTCGCCCTTCCCTTAGGTGAGCGGGGGAACGATTTGTGTTGGTAGAAGAATGCTCTTCCAGCTACCTTTTCCCCTACTTTTTTCCTACCACACGAAAGCTACACCATGCTGCGACCCATTGGCCTCATCTAAACCACTCGAACAAGGTCAATGGCTGTTGCTCGGATCCGTTCCGGTTCCGGTCCTGGGACATTCGTTATTTTCTGTTTTTGTTTTGTGGCTTTCATTTTCATTCAACCAGCAGCTTACCGGTCTCGCTCGCTCGCTTTTCCTCGAGTTTGTGGCGGGAAAATTACGTTCGATTCACGGTGACAACATACCCGGTTCGCCGGGCGTAGTAACCAGAGCGGACCTTGTGAATCAGGGCCCCCTCTAGACCATCGCCATCACGATGACCTTCATCTGGTTTGTGGTTGTAAGGTGAAAGGGTATCCGGCGAAACCCTCGTGGTCTGGGGAAGCTTTTTGGTCCGTCCGTTCGCTTTTATTCATCAAGGTCCCGGTTCGATGCTGGAACTCTCGGTTCGCTCACGGTTCCTTTAATTTGCACCCAGGTTCAGGAACCACCGGTCCTCCTCCTGACCAAACCACTTGGGATTCGTTCAAAGCTTGTGCCGATTGGTCGGCTATAGAGACGCAGCAACTTGTAAAACAACCCTACCACGGGACCACCGAACCGGACCCACGCGGTGGTTTATGGTTACGGTGGAGGAAGTTGTTTTCTACAAATTGTACAACTTCCGCCGACACAAATGAAATCATCCTTTCCCATCCTGGGGATGGAAGGCGCCCTCCCCAAACATTCTCCTGCCTTTGATACCACGGGATCGGGGAATGGGGACCGTTGGGTTGGATCTTAGGGGTTTCGCCAGTTGATCAATCGCTCGAAGGACGGGAGAGTTTGGCTACGTTCAAGGACTTTTGAGCCTCAAAGGCGGAGGAACTTTCCGAAGTGTGTATTGGAGTGAACTTGAGCGTGCCCGTTCCGAGAATGGAAGAAGGGCCTTGTGTCGTGCTTTAAGACGAAGTTCGGCCTACTGGCGCTACTTGTAGAACGGGCTATGGCTATCGCAGCAGGCCTGGTGTTACCATGCACAAAGCACAAACTTCTCGTGACCACAGGCAACTCACGTGAAAGAACAAGCGTTGGTTACTGCGATCTTTTGCCGGTTTGCAAACGGGCACAGTTATACAGTTACGTGGTGGTATCGACTTCATCCGACCCAACTTCTTGTGCTCTGCAAGTATTTTTTTGTTATGCCCAACAAAATACGCAAATTATAATTGCTTAATACTCGGCTAGGACAAGCTGTGCGGACAGAAGGGGGCGGTCTGGCATGTCAACGACGGTGAGGTACGGTGATCGAAAACACACGCGAACCAACCGGAAGCACTTAATTGCCAGCCACAAGCTTCAAGAAGGCCTAATACGGTCACGGATACATACACACGCGTATCACCGAACACCATTCTTCTATATACGTCCGGTACGCCATTTTTGTACGAAATGGACGATTAGCTTGCAGATTGTGCAAGGCTTTCTTTTTTTTTTGCTTTGCCCTGCTTTAGTTCGGGATTTCGCGATAAACTGTACCAGCATACGCTTTAGGTCCTTTTGCATGCGGTGCGCTAGGTCTACCGGTAGGTCGTCAACTAGGTCGTCGCCGTAGGCACTTCGCGCGAACAAGAAGCCAGCAAGAGGCACAACAATGGACGGGGGCTACTGGTGCGTAAAAGCCGTGCGTCGGCGCGGCGCGCACAGAATGTTCATAAATCTTATCATAATCTCGTTAAAAGCTTTTCCCGTGACTTCCAACTCACCTCCGCCTTCGCCCTCCGTGTGCAGGATGCATAACACCGGATTAGCTGAGCTCCAGTAGGACAACTTTCGAGCATTGCACCTCAAGAGTGTAGTGAGTTGAAAATGGCCGCGCTTCCGCGATGGCTTTTTTTCTTCTCTTCTGGTTCCACGAGATCGGCCTAACTAACCCTTTGCTGCCACTATCAACTGGGCGAAACCGAATGCCGAAGAGAATGGAATCAACCGGAGGATGGTGGAAGGAAAGCTCAGTCAGCCACGGTTGTTTGTGCGATTTCCTTTTCGGGTTCCTGGATCCAGCGTATCCTGTTCGGTACCGATAACGCGAAGCAAATAAAGCATCAAAACTCCCTCCTCTACACTAATCTGGCTTGGCTAGGCGGTCGGTGCGATTATGAATTCCATGGATTTCATGTTTCCGTGCTTACTAGCCAAGCGTCCCGCTTTGGTGGCGTGTGTTGCACGTGTGCCATTTCCGTGGTCTGTCCCGGTACCAAAGTCCCTTTTCCCTAGGAAAATGGAGGGCCTCTTAAGAGGTTCGTTCTCAAATTTTCCACCACAAAGTACCGGCCTTCGAGCTTTGCTGGCCGGATCTTCGAAGGTATCCTGTGGTGGCTATCGTTTGATATCGTGAGGAAGAGGGAGCTGATGTGGGGTGGTAATTCCGTTTTTTATCGAATTCCGGTACATTGTCGTTTTGCAAATGAAGACATTGTCGGTTCCCCAAACCCCAGACCACTTCCACTGGTCCAATCGGGTGGTAAATGATTTACGGTGGCTTCTAGCGGCTTCGAGGGGCTTAAAATTGAGACGTGCCAACGGTGGTAATCCACCATATTCCTGGGTGGCTTTCGCCTTTTTCCATTGCCCGGCACTAGCGCCCCACGCGATGTCAGAGACGAATGGGCAACGGAAACGGAATTATTCATCGAGTGCTCAACCGCGATAACGGTTTAGTAGGAGCGGGGTGGTGGGCGAAGGATAAAGGTAGGATAAATAATCAATTCATTAGCCGAGGTGTCACGCTTCAAGAAGGAGCAGGAGGCAGGAAGCGCCTACAGATCGGGATCGAAATGGAAAAGGGATTAAATTTCGGATTTCGCAATCCATCCATTCGCAGCCGAGCAGCTCCATCGATTGTGAATGATTTTTGAAGTGATATTATCGGCTGTTTACAATGATTGCGTTGCCCATTAACGGGGAGAGAGCTAATCGGTCCTAATGAAGGGGTTGATTCGGTTCTAACTCGGACCGCGATCTGCCATTTAGCCTCCATCCATCGTCCAGTAATTAAGGTTTGGCAAATAATTTCATTTTCAATTAACAGCCACTAAAGCCGGCCCGTTTTTCAGTGCGGCGTACCGTGGTGGTGTGGGGACAGGAGAGTCGCAGGATAAAGTTTATCGCTCACCAGCACTCCCGGAATGCCATTTGAAAATGCCAATAAATTTGCATAACTTATGCTAGGGCTGTATGGACGCGATATTCAAATATATGCACTTGGGCGCGCGCGTCATGCCCGTTAAAACATTGTTTACCTACGGGATGTTATTTATAAGCTGCTTCTTTTTATTTTCTGCAGTATGATTTGTCCTCCCCCAGCGGTGTGTTGTGCCCTACTCCCGGGGCGTTTATGCAATTCATTAGCTCATCGTGCACTGCACCACTACTGGACTGCTGGGCCAATAAAAAGTGAGAAAAATGCAATCACCAAAGCGCAAGGGGTATTAAAATATGTTGCATTTATGTTGCTGTTAATGATAATGCCCTGCAGGTCGAACTGGACACACGCTCACTAGCGCCACGTGGGAATTACTCCAGATGTAGGCCTCCAGGGGTTGGGAACGGTGCGGTACGCTTCACTAATTTATCATTTTACACTCCAGCGATACTCTCTATCATCACGCTGCTGATGCTGTGCATCAGCTGTAGCCGGCATATTCGTTTGGGAGCCCGGTTGCAGCGATGATAATAAACTTCCCGGAAAGGCATTAATGCACTCCTTGCCCCCCAAAAAGCCATTCCACAAACGGTTGCTCTCTCAAAGCGAGTATCCTCCTTTGGTTTGGCTTTGAATTCATGGATCGCGGAACTGTGTTTTCAACCGAATTTCATCATAATTGCACACTTTTACACGGTTAATGAGCGTGACACTGCCACTTGATTGCTTGAATGTGTGTTCTTTCGCCTGCCAGGTTAAACATCCTTGTCAACGATGTTGCTCATTTGCGCCACCGTTGCGCCATCGAGCTTAATCCGGTGAAAAGCGTCCACTAGAACAAGTGAAGTGGGAGGTGTTTGCTACGAGTTTTCACGTGGTTTCAGCCTCCCGTCCGAACCGAAGCACGTCAATAAGCGATCCAATCCAGGACCTTTACGGAGTAGTGCAGGGGATGAAGAGTCGCGGCAGAATTCCCTGCTTTTTTACACTTGCATCTTCACACTCGCTTTCCAAAACTTCCTCCGTTAAAACTCGCGAAAGGAATGTAGCGAAACACTTTTGATGGCCTGACACGCGGAGAAGCGTAATGATGAACGCTGATGCACAAGAGAAATCATCCTCGATCTCGTCTCATCAGACCATCACTGATGAGAGAATATCGTGGCGCATAACGAGCACACCTTCTGCGTAGAACGAACGGAACACAACAGAACAGAACGGACCGAGACACGACAACCAACCAAACAGGATGTCCCCACCCTGGGTTGATCAGGTTCTCCGGGTGATCAGGTGCCGTCGCGGACGTCAGTTGCACAGAATCGGTACACGGGCGACGCAGTGGTTGAAATGGTGGATCCATTTTTCGACTACAATTCTCGTTCCAACACACAGAACACAACACAACTCTCTCGGTACTCCTCGTGTGATGTGACATCAGCATCCCAAAGAAGGCACTTCACGTCCAGCTTATCCTTAAAATCCTGGTGGTTTGTGAACGGGAATCCTGCCCCACAGTCCAGCAGCAAACTTACCATGGCGGAATTCAGTTTATTTTATGAATTCGCCCGATTACCGCGTATCCTTGGCCGGTTAGTCTGTTCCTTCGTGAAGTGTCTCCCCGGAATGATCCGAATGAGTCGCCTTGGTTAATCCTTTTGCTGTATACATTCCCCGTAGTTACGTTACTATGTTTACGCAACCAGCAGATCATGGATCGGCACTGCATTACCTTATTCACATTACGCACCACTGGCGAACGATTTGTGGAATTATTATGTTTTGCCAACTCTATCGAGTGGCATCAACAGAGGAACGCACGCACGGCACGGAATGGACGCGAAACGGACACGCGAGGGTCCACGATTTTTACGCGAGAAGTTTGCGTGACACTCGTCGCTGCACTCGTCGTTGCTGCTGCTGCGTTCGATCACGGACACCCAGAAGAGTCACCGCACCGCGAGCCAGAGCCGGAAAGTGTTCCCGAGTCACTAGCCAGCATGCGTTGCGGCCGATGGGATGGATGCGCCACTTCTTGCGCCACAACCGAGCCGATTCGCTCTCACTCTCTCGCTCGCTCTCTGTCTTTGATTTCGAGAGGAACTTCTCGGTTCAAAAATATGCTCGCAGTCGAGAAATCTCACGCACCGCATGTTTTCCGATGTTTCTCGTCGCTCGGGGTTTATGCTCGGTTTAGTTCTCTCTCTCTCGGTTTATGCTTCTCTCCGTGACACGAAGGGACCGACCGTTTGGTTGGGAATTCGAACCATAGGAGTCGCATCGAACGCTTCTACTAAAAAGTTGCTATAAAACCAACACCATCAAACGATGAGTTTGTCCACTGAGAGCAACACTACATCGCGAGAGAGCGGGGGCTAACGAAACCCGAGAAGGATTTGGTTATGCTCCTTGGTTATTATAGCAGCAGCAAAAGAAACATAACAACATCGGGCCCCTCGGAATCATGTTGGTATTTCCGAGAGTACGAAAACGGAAATACGATGAACTGGCTGCGCTCGATATACGAGTTCATTGATGAGTTTGCTGGCACCGCAAGCAGCAGCAGCAGCGGCGTCAGCATCGGAATTACCGGTACTCCATCTGTTCGGACTTGCAGCTACATGAAACCATCATTAAGATAGTTCATAAATGATCACTTTGAAGTGCTTAATAATGCCTGCGCGTGTTATTACATTCCATCGCAAGAATTCAACCGAAAAATGAACGAACTTTGCTTTCGTTTTTTTTCCCACGAGAAGGATTAAGCAATACAGAGATTCTAAGTATTTACTTTGCAAACATTTACGTTATCATAACGGAGGACCGAGCACTTCAGTATGCGTGTGCATGCGGTCATAATGTTCGAGGCGCGAGCCGTGAGCCTCTAATTTATTGACATTCATTATCGTTGACACCAATTAATTGGCTTCACGAGTCATGCCGCACACGGATGCACACACGCCAAGGCGCTCGTTTTCAAAGATTCAAAGTATTCTTAAAATTCCATTTCGATAGCTTTAAAACAATTAACCCGTGTGACACGCGGTTAAGAAATTACCATAAATTGTTCAATTTTATGCCTCAGATCCATTTGCAAAGTGCGATATGCGTTGGCCCCTGAGGGGGGGGTAAGCAACTAGAGCGATCACTCGGAATGCCGGCGATAGCGGTACGGAGATGGGTCGTCTCTAATCCCTTTTAAATTTATTGTTTTAAAGTTACTTTGTTTCCAAAAACTGAAACATTAATTCATTTTGCGAATGTCATAAACCCTTGATTTTTACACTGATGGACACTTTGGCGGACTCTTTTGCAGCAAAATTTGTATGCGGCGAATATGTTTCCAAAGATGGACCCATTAGGACATGTCACCCTCGCTAGATCACGTGTTTTCTCCCCATTCCTGAAACAATTTCGTGGGACGCCTAGCTGTTTTCGATTCCGCTTATCAGCCGCAGCATATCGCTTATCTGGTGACAAGTAATTTGGTTGTGTCGCACAGGCAGCATAAAACCAAAATGGATCGACCGACCGATCCGCTCAGTTCCATGATTCTTCTCCTGTTCGGTGTCGGGATCGATGATGCTTTGGCGGGACTTGCCACTAATCGAATGGATAGTTTCTCACCCTCAGATGAAAGATGTGAAAAGATAAGTTTCTTTAATAAGAAAAAAAACACGCAACGAAAACAATTTTTATGAAACCGAACAGAGCCCCTTCGAAAAAAGGTACCAACGACAAAACGTCACCACAAGCAGCGATTTCTAATTAATTTAATCAAAACAAATCGTCCGTCCAAGGCGAGGCGAACCATATCCGCATATTGATCAGCGTAGGCCGTGCCGCGCGCTCAAGCTATAAGCGATCCCCAAATGGAACCGATTGTAGCTGCTAACTGGTTGTTCGATTAAATCTTACGAGCTCAGCCGTCCATTTGTGACCCTTCTCGAGACCTGCTGCTGCTACTGCTCGTGCTGCTGCTGCTGCTGATAGCTGCTCGACATATGAGGCAAATATTATCATCGGCGTCGCCATTTGGGGCCGATCCGCCGCGTCCCACGAATCTCGTTAGCCGCCGCGGTTAGTACGAGGAAACGTTTCAAATTCCAGCCGAGGACTGAAAAATGGAGGCACCACCTTGGAATTGGAGCTCAATTTGGATTGGGAATCGACCAAAAGGAGCGCCCGATTTTACCGACGATAAATCTTACATCCAGCAGCGCCCCCAAGAGGTGCCTTATTTGTGTGGAGCAAGGCCGGTTCAGCTTCTAGTTATAATGTCTTAACCAAAAACCCAAAATGTGCTACTATATAGAGAAAGCAACAGCTATGCAACATTTCAGCAGCAGCATTAACGGCAGCATCTCCGGTTTCTGAAATGGAAGAAAAATGGCCACACATCTTAATTAACCCTCGGGCGGCGCTTCGGCCCACGGAAAGGTGCACGCCTAGGTCCGTTAGGCCAACGATAATTTATGCAACTTTCAAGCTAATTTCCTTGCTCCACCGGACGTGCTGTCCCTCTGTGGCACCGTGCACGCGACCACGAGGAACACAGATAGGTCAAACTTTTAACAAACCGTTCAGATAAAGTCTCCTGGATTGGAAGCAAATTGCGATGGCGGATTGAGGGAACGATGGTTTAATTTAATTTCATCCCCAACTTATCCCTGGCGATCCGAGGCGATTAACTGTCGATGGTTGGTGAGCACCGATTTGCTTACCGCAGCCAACGGAGGGATCGCGTCCTCGCCTCGTTCCTGATCCCTTTTTCAATTTTCAACACAGACCAACCCCGGAGCACACCCGGAGCCCCAGGGAGCAGTGGGCAAGAGTTACGAGCGATAATTTTTCACCTATTCAATGGGGTCCGGAGCACTGTTGAAGCGCTTCGTTGGATGATTTATTTGGCTCCAATCTTTGTTTTTCTACCCTGTTCGGTATTGTAACAAGCGTTTGTTGATTGTTCACTATGGAATGCGGCCCAGAAAAAGGACAAAAGTTGTAGATTGGGGAATGACATAAATGCAGAAGAAGAAAGATGAAATCAGTTCCCTAATGCAGTTGTCCATGATCTGGAACAAATAAATAGAATTTAAAAATTTGTATAAAAGTTGGATCCACGGAAGTTGCCAAACAAACGACGATTTCCATGTTCATCATACTGACCTGCAGACACGCAACATCGAATGAAGATGTTCCCTTTCAGTTCACCCTGATACCGATGCACTCTGGCGCCGCATGGCGCATGGCGCAAAGCGTCCGGAACGCGAACCGCGAAATGCGAAATCCCTCTCGAGAGAGCCACGCGCGCGCCCTGCGCCGGCCCGGAATGTCTCCGCATTATTTGCACGCGTTGATTTATAATCATCCGGCTACAACTACAGAATCTCGCCTGTGCCACGCACACGGTCCCGCTACGGTGTGAACATAATATTAACCCGAAAAACTGTATTAAAAAGCACCAGCACGGGGAACGTTTGGGGGCACAATGTTGGTCATATCCAGGGCCTTTTTCTTTTGAAGCTCGAAAAGTGGAACTGCGAGGCGATTGACCAGGGGAGTGGTGTTGTGAACGGTGACCCTAAAATTTATGAGCTCATTGTTGTCCTCACACGCCGGTACGCATAAAAAACCGGACACCGATTTTAAGTTATGTGCGGTTTGTGGTTATGTTGCATTTGACCGAGGCGCCTCCGAAGCGTCCGAAGCATCGCCTTAAGCTGCGCCAACACGCGACACAAAGTTGCTGTAGGGAGGTGGCCATAGGGAAAGGATGATCCTCGGCTTATCGCCCAAAAAGTCCCAAAAAAGGCAACGGATATCGGCGATCGACGACCGAATTTGGGGAGGACCGATCTTTCTGTTTATCTCGTCCGCATGGGCCGGAACCTTAAAGCTCATTTCTTAAATTGATTTTTCGCCTCGCTTCGCCGGTTTTTATCTCCAAGGCCTCTGGACGGAGCGTCATTAAGCAAATATTTGCTAATCTAAATCTGCGTGTTCCGGATAGGCCGCATTTCAGGGTTCATTAAGTGCCATGAGCCAGAGCCATGCCAAGGCCTTCTGCGATCGATACGAGTCCTGCTGCTGCTAGGGCTGCTAGGGATCGTGTTCCATGTGTTCCAGCGTTCCCTTTTGTGCTCTGCGCTCTCACATGGCGGCCAACATATGCATCCATTTTCCACGCTCCACTCAACTCAGGGAAGAGAAGCAGAGCCGGACGCTCATTACGGCATTCCTTGTAAACAAATCACCAACTATTTTGTGGCTCAAGACCTCCTCGTCCACGGAGCTTTCGAAGGAATACGAGACTCTGGCTGCTGCTGCTGCTGGTTTGAAGTGGTTCACCATGTTTTTTCACACCTTTTCCTCTTTCTGCTTTGCCGTTCCTTCCTTCTGGCCTTTTTATCGTTCTGGTTCTGGGACAGAAGGAATCCAACCTTTTTTCTGTTGATGTTGTTGCTCGCTGCATTATGAACCACATTTCTTCTCATCGTTCACGTTTGTGCGTTCTCGTACCTGCAGACCGGAGCCGAAGCAGTAACTGGCATCGTAGAGGACGGCACCGTGATCCTTCCTCAGGGGGTTCTTCGGGCTCGACGCAAATTATGCAGATCCTCGACGTGTTCGCTCGTTCGCTTTCCACACTTCGGTTCCACAGCATATCACACCATATATCAAACATAGTTATCGAATTCATACTCATGTGTTCGCCAAATGCAGAGGGGAAAAACCCTTTGCCAGGATGCTTTGGCTTTGCTTTACGCGCTTTTGTGAGTTTAACGCTTCACGCAGAACGCAGTTCTAACGAGCAGCAGCAGCATAACAACTCAAAGGATCGTGGCCCGATGTTCAACCAGGGCAGTTATCAACACGTAATTTTTGATTGGTGTAATTTCGATGCCGCCAGCCATTAAGCGACCGTTGGATGTGGTCTGCTGCTGCTGCTGCTGCTGCCGATGATGCCGGTGCTGCTCTAAAAGTGTTCAACGAGCTGTTCAAATGGAAGAGAACAACAAACTCATCGAAATTATACCTCGAACGGGTGGCACGGGGAAATACATTCCCAGGAAATCCCATCCAATCGCCGCCGGGCTCGGGATCGAGTGCCGAAAGCAGCAGCAGCAGCAGGAGCAGTGGCAGGAGCAGGGTCTTCTTCAGGTGGTTGCGTGATCGGCAGGTCGACTTCTGGTTAGAGGATGGATTGGTTTGAGGTTTCAACGGCCGCCGACCAAGATTGGTCCGGGGTTTCTTGTATGTCCATTTTCACTTTTTTTCTCTCTCGTGCTCCTCCTCAAAGTGTTTATTTATTTTACTGTCGTCGATCCTCACCTTGACAGTTATGACAAGTTGTCGGCCGTATGGCCTGCCTCGATTATGGTTTTTGCTGCAAGTTGATCGAAGAAGCCTCACTCAATCTAGAATATCCAACCACGATAGGAAAAAAGAAACGGAATTTATTCGTTCGATTGAGCATTCTGGAAGGTATTTCTATTTCCAGCCCTGAGACCTCCCCGCGGGAGGGCGTCAACGTAATTCAAACCGAAAGCGAAGGTGGCGGGATCATCCAGACCCATTTCAAACTTCCATTCCCGCGTAATTTGAACCTGCCCCTGCCTATGGAAGTGGCAGCGCAGAGGCGTTGAACCTTGCTTTGTTTTCCCCTTTCTTCGAAACTCCCGCGCAGATACCGCGTGTTGGATGAATGGTTCACTGACGACGCCTTGTCTTGTCTGTGGTCGACGGTGCACAAGGGGTTGATGATGACGGACGAGAACAATATTGGCGTATTTATTACACGGCTCTGGCTGATACATCCATGAGTGCAATGTGAGTAACGACAGGTCGTCTAACGTAGTCGTCATCGTTGGCCCCGCTAACGACCAGGGTCTTAAAGCCTATAACGATATAATTTAAAACACCGCACCCGCAGCGTGGTCCAGAGATACAGCTCGCCGGAACATCTTACTTCGGGACCCCTGCTCATTTCATGATGCCCTGATGCCTATAACCTTCTCGCGAGATGAACATCATCGACCACGGAGCACGGATTCACATGGAGCGTGAAGTGAAAAGGAAATTAGAACCACTGCCGATGCGCCGAGCAGGGATTATAGAGGGGCAAGTTCGTCTTTTAAGGCAATAACCATAATAATCGCCACACGAGCTTCGTTTAAATCGTCTTCCCCCTCATGTCCTCATGGTAACGGTTGACGCTTTATCGAGTTGCAGTTGCAGACCTTCGCGCAGTTGCGTTTCAAATTACGTTCGATCGTTCGTCTCTTCTGCGCCGTCCGTAGAAGCAATCTCTGATCGACTCTGATCGCTCGCCAACACGCGATAAGCTTCGAATGATTATTATTATTCGCTTCGATTTTACGTGCGCTTCCGTGGGCGCCTCGGAACTGCGGGAGAAACCCGTTTTTGGTGGCGTCCGTGGCCCCCGGGGCTACGATTAAGTCAAATAAATCAGGTGCCATTTCGACAAACCGACATCCCGACTGGCCGTGGGCCCATACTCGATCCTCGGACTCTGTTATTACGATATTACGCGCTGCGTGTGCAGTGGCGGTGACGTGCGGGATCATTTATCAAAATGGTTTATTGATCCGCGTGCCGTCGTGCGATCAGATTGACGGAACATCGACATCGCGAGAGAGAGAGAGAGAGAGAGAGAGAGAGACGGGGTGTTTTGTTGGTTTCCCAGAAGTGGTTTACATTGCGGATCGTTTTGCGCCACTCTAGATCGCTGAGTGTCCTTTTTTCGAGCGATCGAGAAGCGATCGTATCGCGCAGAAGCAGTAGCTTGTCGCCGGACGACGATGACAGTGGCGAGAATGTTGATTTATGCTACTGGTGCTGGTAGGCGCCCCAGGGACACAAGTGCGTGTCTGGGAACGTGTTTGAAAAGGGAGCTTGCATGCGAAAGCGTTGGGATTAATGTTTTGTTTTATTTAAATGTCACAACAGCACACGGTTTGCGATAATTTCGAATCGACTTTAGAGGACGTTGTTGAGATTTTTTTCTGAACAATCCGGGAGATACCTGATTCGATTCTGCTGCGCATTGAAATGGAAAAAATAATCATGAGGCTGCAACTACTACTTCACGAATAAACAGACCGATACGAAGCACCGCAGCACACAACAGGAGTTTATTAATACCGGCAATTGTATAGCAGCATCATGTCACTCTGTGCCACAAAACAGCCAATATTTCAACGGTCCCGGTGACAGATTGGATGCTTCCCCCTCGGGCGTCTTCCACGAACGATCTGCATAATATGGTGGGAGGTAAACATCCTCCCGGCCTCCCGGTTCAATACATATTGTGCGACACTCGACAACAACAACAACAGGAACAACCCCCATCAGCCATTGTGTATGCGTGTGTTGTTGGAGTGCTGCCGTTCCCGCGTGACATGTAACGAGTGCCAGCGAAACAATAATACCCAGCATCATCCGCAAAGTACCACTCGAACGGGCTGTTGACAATTGGCAGGCTGTGGGTGGTGGTTGTGGCTATACGATAAGAAATATCAATAAACGCGTTCGTTCTTCGATTTGAATAACCAGAATAAACTCGGCTCGTGGAAAAGAATTCCGATCCCGTGATCCCAGCTCGTGCTCACTGCCACCCAATGTTTGGCATCCTTCCGGTGCACACATGTGGATCTAGTTCAATATGTATCCGCCCGCTATTATTGCATACCGTGACATGCTGACGCCTGGCGGTACAAACTGGTGCGTTGTGCGCAGAATTATCACTTTCCTGCCCGTGGGGACTCGATACTATTTGCCTTCGAGTCACCAAATTCACCGCGAGAGATTGTCGATGCACGAGGTACGATCGACCACAAAGCCACAAAATGGAACCGCTAGGAACAGCGGCACTGGTTGCTTCGATTGACTGATGGAAAACAATATTTCGCTTCGTTGGGGGTTTGCCATTTTTCCGGTTTTTTTTGTTCGTTTCTTTTTTGCTGGATTTTCTGATCCAGGAAATCGGATGCCAACGCTGGTTTCATGCTTTTCTACCGTAAAAGTGTACCGGATGCTGGTGATCCCTTCTCATGACTTGGTCCATCATGTTTATGTGGGGCGAATTCGACTCCCCTTCTCCCTCACATGCGTCTGACTTTGCAATTCGAAAGGATTATCGAAGTGATTCGCTCCACGAAAATCCGACCCCACCTGGAATCACCTGCAGAAGCA
>NC_064877.1:11797500-11842500 GCF_943734665.1 Anopheles aquasalis
ATCACATCGCAGCTATTTACAATCTACGTACCAAAGTTTTTAGTTACTCCTCAGTTTCCTTGTCTTTATAGTTCTATACAAGGAGGTCCATGAGGGCCCAGGAAGGACAGCCTCCCAGTTTCCAGTTCAAACGGACAGAGCAAACGGAAATAAGGGTGTTACGGTGCCCAGCCTCTATGGAAAACAACTGCTATCGTAGTGCCAAAGTTTACCCCCAAAAACAACACTTTGCCCCCCGCTCGTCCATACTTACTATTCATAATTCTTTTCAGACACTTCTTCTACAAGGCCCGGCGGGGTATGCCAATGAATGCACTTCGGTGAATTGGCCCCTAGTTTCCCAGTTCTCTAACTTATTCCATCTCGTGGTCGTGAGTCGTGACATCCCTGCTGCCACCCACAACACCGGAAGCGAGAAAAGGAAATGTTTCGATCGGAAAATAAATTGTATTTAAGTTGGAAGTTATATGCAAACCCGTACCCACGGGCCCCGTGGACCCGGGGCAAACCGGAAACCTGAATCATCGGAAAACTCCCCGAACCACGACATTTTTGCTACGTCTTCTCCAAACCCCCCTCCACCCTCTGAACCCTTGTAGCGCTGTGTTGTGATCTACTTTACTTTTGCGTAAGGAGCTCCGTGACAAAAGACTAATATTTAGAAACCGAACCGGTACCGGAGATGCCGCTGCCGCTGCCGTTGCTGCGTTCTTATTTATGTTTCCCGTTTTATGCTTCACGAGCCGAGCAGCGTTGCGAAGTTGGGGAAGTTGGTTCCGGAAGTTGCGAAACAAATGCCAGCATGCTTGACGTTGCTCGTTGGTCTCTTAAATGCCACGATTTCGCTCTTCGATTCGATTCACCGCTGCGTGATGTTCTCGCCCCATTACGACACGTGTACCTGCGTGTGTAGGGGGTCCAAAGAACGAAAAATCGTTTATTTACGCCACTGCGACGACTCATCTCGCTCGTCTCGATTCCTTTTGATGCTGCGCTCGACATGCCTCCGGCCGGTGAGCTGGTTGGCTTTCATGCTGCTAACTACTTGCGGTAAACAGTTGAACCGTATGTTGTAGCATCGAAAGTGGAACAGAGTAGCATAAATATTTGGGCTAGCAGCTAGTGCGTGCTTGCGAAGGAAATGGATCAATGCGAGTGTTGTCCAAACGATGTCCAACCGATTCATGCGGCCATTCATTAACAAATCACATTATCAACTACTAAACGGATGCCATTTGGGGCATTTTCGGTGTTGTTGTTGATGTGAACCGGTCAACCAGAATGAAATGATGCTCGCTTTGCCGAGATAAACCGATGAGTAGTGTTCTTTCAACAGCTTAATCTACGCCGAAGCTGCACTGCACATTCCACCGTGACGCAAGGAACGTGGACGCATTTTTTTACGCTCCCGAAAAAGAACGTGAACCCCTAAGCTCGGCGAGCATTTATACGATGGCGATGGCCGCACGATTCGATCCGGCTAATGCCATAAATTTCCGCACCATATCCGCATATTAAGCGCGGTAGAATGCGTTAATTTACTGCCGCACCATTAATCGCTTAACGCGTCTGCACAATCTTCGGGACGCGCCGAAAATCATGTTCCCCAAAAAGACGTACACCTTATAATGCCTCAATGTCTTCATCCGTGGCCACGCTTCGGTCGATGAGTTTGCGGCGCTTGTGGTCACAAGAAGACGGACGGACGAACGAAAGAAAGGATTATTTGATTCATGTTTGAAACGATTTCTCGTTCGATCAGACGGCCGCTCTTCTACCCGGGGCGTTGGTGCCAGGGGTCCGGTCCGTTCCAATACGCCGCTTCGAATATGCAACGCACGTGACAGGTTAACGGCGTCCGGAAAGAAAAAAAAACACCCCAGCCCAGACATAATGGCAGACATTAACGGCATCGACGCGTCGCGGTCGTGGTTGCAGACGACGCGTCGCGTAAGACAAAGCCGCAGGATAATGCAAAATTATGAGCAGTCGATACCGTGCCGTTGTATGACTTCTTGGAAATTCTTGGACGAAAGTGTCCCGGGATGAGTTCTTCGTGTGGCTATATCGATCGCTGTGCTCGATCGAACGGAGGTGTCTGGCTTAAGACGGACACATTTTTCTTTAATATGTAAAATGGTCGGTGGTGGATTTGTTTTTTTTTATTGCACGATCAAACCGTTGAAAAATGTGGTTATGATTGGTGGTGGTACGACCGTTTGGCGTCGTGGCCAGCGCGCGAGCGAGCGATTTCAGCGATCGGTTCGTGACGGTCACGCATCGTAAAGTTAATCTGCTGTTTTTAAGAAGGGGGGAGAGGGGTTTAATTTTCCTTCATAAATATTAATACGCACTTATTTATACGCGCTGGCGGCTTGGCGGGCACGGTTCAGCATAATTTGGTCACACACTCCCGGCTCTTACAATGTTTGTTTTTACTGCTTGACACATTAAAGCGGGCGCTTAGCGGATCCTTGACATTTTAGTTTTAAAGTTAAAGCTTTGATCGAATATATTTGAATAGAAATTCGGTTTTTGTATCAGAGACGAATGTCGTTGGGTTATCCTTTAACTTGCGCAAGAAGAGTGGCACTGCAATGTGTCAGAAAATAAAATAGAAGCCAGAAGAGAACTGTCCAAACCAATCTGTGACAACTAGATCAGTTGAGCTTCTCGTGCAAATCTGGAAGTGCAGCATTCCAGCCTACTTGAAAATGTCATAAGCCGTGAATTTCAATTTAAAATTGCAGACTAAATCAATTTTACCACTAACTTTCCATTCACCCTTTAAGCTTATCCAAAAGTGGCCACTTTAGGACACCTAAAGGCATCTTTAAGACCTTTAAGACCCACCGACGAATGCATAAATTGGTGACCGGGGCACATGAGGTGTGCACACGAATAATACCGTTGCTTACAAGACCACTTTCCTTCCCACCAGCTGGTGGTGCTGAAGGGGCCGGAATTATTGAAATACAACTTTATTGCCCCGCAGATTAAGCCATGGCCATAGCGCCAGTACCGCTGGTACCGGGTATTTATAATCCCCACATTCGGCCTCCATCGGTCACCATCTGCCACACCGGTATACGGTGGCCATATTGTCGAGCAAATATATTGCACCCACGGGCCACCCGTCCCATTAGGGACTTGTGTTAGTAATGTCCCACCTCCCCCGTGGGTAAACTCGGGCGGAATAGTAGTCATTCAGGTGGTCGGTTGTCGCGCAATGAATCGGGAGAAGGAAAAAGAACATCGAACATCGCTGCGATGACGTTTGGAAACGCGACGGATTTGTTTATCAATGAGGCTTTAACCTTCCGCGTTCTCGCCTCAGGAGCGTCAGGAGCTAATGAATTAGTTATGATTTATGTAATGCTCCACGGGAGACGTCCGCTACTCCACTGTTCCTGCTACTACTGCTCGATATTTATGACCATCGCCATCGCAGTGCGCTGGCTCATGGATTCGTCACAAAAGGAAGCGACCGAGCTCGTGACAGGTGTGCGTCAGCCGGCGGTACCGGTGGCCAAAACATTCGAGGATTACCGATTGCGCCAAGGCGCACGCCGACACAAATCAAAACTCCCACAGCCTGAGCCTCCTCGACCACGGAGAGGAATGTGATGATGACGTGCTTCCTGGTTTCAGGGAGCTAATGTAGCATAATTAATGGATTATATGTCGCACGGGTCACCCGGAGGTGGTCGGAATGTTTCGCGCCCTGGCGCCGGGGCAAGATTAATGTCGCGCTGATTTTGCTCGCCGTTATCCTGGACCGACAGTGTGAACTTCAACGAAACACCAGCACCAACAGCGGGAGCATTTTATCGGACGTAGAGACGGCACAAGCCGGGTCCTCGTCCCAGGAAGTGGGTCGTCACACGTCAAGATAGTCAACGATTGTGCTGACGAGCCGAGGAGTCGCACGGAGCTGCCGACTGGCCAACTGAACGTTCGCCGTTCGTCGAGTCAACGTCGGAACGGGTGTTGATTCTAATCGGATTTTGCCAACGGTTGGCCACGGCGGCGCTCACGCAGCTCCACCACATCGTTAGCTGCTGACGGTGCGAACGCGGAAAAAGGAAAGCAGCAGGAGGACGCGTACTGTAAATACCTTCGGTGCTAAATAAGTCGCTTGTAAGGTTATGACATGACGCACCCCGTTCGCGGCGCGCGCTTATCGGCTTATTGCGTCGTGTCCTGGTGCGCGCGGTGGTCGACTGTTTGTTTTCAATTTTAATTGCCCGTCGGCCTAGTGTCATGTGCCCGTCGCAGTGCGTCCTCTATTGACCTCTAAATGTTATTCCAAAGTTCAAGTGCTGCTGCTGCTGCTGTTGCTATAATGGACGTAGGCTACTTGGTTTGTCTTGGCTTGGTGATACTAAAAATACAATTTAAGCTTCGTACTTCTCGTTCTCCTACGGACACCATATGGTGCCCAGGTTATGGGATGGTTTGTTATGTTGCAGTAAACAATGCAGTAGAACCATTCTCTCTCTTTGAGGATGGCTCACAAGGCGTTGCTGTTACTCAAGAGGGCTCTCCATGCGTCGAGCATCGGAAAAATCTTCCATCCAAACATGAAAAAATCAGCGTTTTTCCCTATTTTCTTGAGATGAATCGATGAGGAACGCGCGTACCGCCCTCTCGCCTTTGATCTACTTTGGCTTTTCCGTTTGTTTGGACCAGCGATGTCGCTCTGTGATGATGTGTCGAGGAGTCGAGAACGGTTTCCAAATGTTTTCCATCTGCATTCCGCCCATTCGCTCCCTGGCCTAGCTGGCCTCGCTTTCCCTCCTCACCATTGATTAATTGCGCAGACCTGGCTGGTGAAGTAGGAGTGATAACATCTTCACAACGTCACTCCCGTCGAACGTCCTACCCTCACCGTAGGACCGTGGGACCGAGCCCGTAAAGACAGTGGCACACAGCCTCGTGTAACAACTTCTTCCTGTCGAAGACACGACAACGAAACGATGGCGCACAGTGGTCCGGGGTGGTCTGCCATCCATCAGCGTGCGCGTATATCGATGCATGCAGCAGTCTATGGGGTCTAAAAATCATAAACCCAGTCCTCAGTTTGTTTAACATTCCACTCCTTACTCCCTGCGAGGACCACCGCCATCGCGCGAACTACGCGAGGCATCGACCGACAAACGATGGCGATGGCACTCGTCCTCGGCGAGTGATACATTACTGCGTGACGTGAGATAAGCGGCCAAAGCACTTCAGCACACCGCGTGAGAGTGCAAAATTTGCAAAAATTACCCTCATGAATATCAAACACAGCGAGTCAGTCAGTCAGTCTGTCAGCCAGACGGAGTCGGAGCCAATCGGTTGCCTGGGTTTCCAGGTGCGTGAGACGAACATTTCACCTTTCCAGTTGCGGTGCCGGTTGCTGTTGATGTTCGTTTACACTTCTTCGGCTGGGATGCGTGGGCTGGCGTGGGTGGCATCACCTACCGGGGGGGGGGGGGGGGGGGGGGGCTACCAGTGGTAAGAGTTTTGGTGGTATTTGTATGCGTAGACCGGCGAATCGGTCCGGCTGCCAGAATGTGCGATTCTTATCGGCGAATGCAAATACGTGCTCGACTGAACGCAGACGCACTGGCAGCGCCTGATGAACCAGAACTCAATGTTCGACTCGTCGGTAAAAATCCGCATAAAAATATTACAAAAGTACGATCACAAAAAAAGTTTGAAATTAAAAATATTTAATCTTTTTTAAGTACCAAACCAGTCTGACGCTTTTTTTTAGCTGGAAATTAGCCTTTGATTCGCTTTGAACAATAGTTTTCGCACCAAGTCCCTTGCATTGTGTTCGGAAAGCCGATAAGCAGACCATCGGAACGTGAAATCCTTTCAAGCCAATCAACTTCTCCTTCCTTCCATAGCTTGCCACGTCTTGTCTAGAACGCGGAGCGCGAGAATTGAAAAATGAAGTCGTATTCAAATTGTCTCCACAGATTAGCGTCTTTGTCTGCCAAACGTTCTGAAAGAAAATCCCAACCGTTGATTTTTTTTTTGCTTCCGAAATGCTCAATCGCGCTCGTCTTATCAACCTTTTGCAGCGCACATTCCTCGCAACGGTCGCTCCATTGCTGAATAGCCGGATTGATCGGATTTCAATTATCACAGTTCAATTGCATCCACGGTGCACGGTGTGCCATTCTACTGCTACCTTCCCTAAATGGATCTTCTGATGTGATTCTGATTTTCCGATGAGAAGCAGCATTTTCCCCCCTTTTCTTTCGCGATTATTCCATTTTTCACACGCGGCCACCCCTAAGACACGCCTTTTCTTTTTCTACTTCTCTCGCGGGGGGCATCCAGTTTGACGGTTGGTTGCACCGAGAAATGAGCTTCCTTCGGGCGTCTTTCTGGACGAGCTTTGATGGCTCCCTCTTGCTAATAGAGGCGGCAACGCATTAATCCTGCTCGCCATCGCCTTCTCGGCAGTCAATTAAAACTTTTTCTCTTCTCCTCAGCCTGCTAGTGGGCTCCCGCAACCACAGCGCTATCATTTTTCATTTTTTAACCACGCCAGGAAAGTCCATGGCGCGCGCTTCGATGGCGGTGAAATGTCAAATCGAACCAGAAACTGCAACCGCGACCTCCACTTAGCAGCAGCTCCACCATTGAGCTGCGTGACATTTCGACCGAGCTGGCTACCAAAACGGGACGGCCTGCTGGTGGTGGTCTCCATGTACAGGCCTGGAAGCTTTCCTCCGGAACATGGAGCTCCGATGGAGTCGGATAATTAGATGCGGTTCATTTGTCTTCCTGGGTTTGATCGTGAAAGCACTCCCGTTGCTGTTGCGGCGCAGGATAAATGGATAAATGTGATTTCGTTATGCAAAATCAATTAATTAATCAAAATAAGCAGAACTGCTAAGGATCAAAAGGGGTGCGATGGTTTGAAGGCCGAACCGGGGTCGCTCTCGATCGGTATTGCTCCCGGATAGACGCCACGCGATTGTGACTTGTAATGGGCAAGAAGGAGGGGGCCAGTAGAGGAATGGAATTTGTTTTGAAAATCTAAAGCCCTTCTGGGGTTGCCACAAACCAACCCCTAACTATCTCAACAACCCGCACAGTGAACATTTAGAAAAAGGGCTCGTTAGCCTTAAAATAGGCCATCGGTACCGGGGGTCGTGAGGAGGGAACCACTAAAGCGTCGCCACCCTTTGGTTAGCCACCATAAAGCGCCCGCGCGTGTGGTTTTTAATGGCGTCGATTCGCTCCGGAGGACCACCCAGGCCGCGTTCCGCGGTTCGCCTTTTGGTGTGGATTAGGAATCGGCCTGATGGCGCACACGGAGCGGATAGTATCGTAAAAATTAATTTAATTATCTTCGACTTTTCCCTTCCCTCCCCTCTGATCGAACCGAGGCTTCCGCGATCGATTCCCACCGGGTGTGCTTTTTTGTGCCTTTCCCGAACCCGAACTCTGCTGGCGTCCGATAAACCGAATTATATCCCCTTTTGCCACCGAGAGTCCCGGGACCCCGTGAATGGCCGGCGCAAATTGTGTTTTGGTCGCCGAGCCACACCGAGACCACGAGGCGCGTTTCAAACACGTTTATTGCTTTTGCCCGATAAGTGAGTTAAGTGAAGTGGCCGCGCGAATCGTGTTCCGTGGCCACGCTGGTAGTGACGCCTGGACATCGTGCGCAACCGAGCGAACTCGCCAGTTCCCGGGTGTTGCGTTGTTCCGAAGTGCGTCCGGTGCCATATTTTCGGGTGCGAGCATAATTAGAGAGCAACACGGAGATGGACGTGCTGCCTGGTGGTGGGGTGTTAGTGTGATGATGAGGCAGAGGTCCTAAAGTGTCGAACCAGGAATGAACGAAAGGAGCGATTTTTACACCCCAAAAACACACCACCGTAAACTGAAACATAAAATAAAAACATGTGCAAGTTGCGGGCTGTTAGCACTGCGCATAATTACTGGTACAAGCAGCGAGCCACTGTGCTGGACTCTGGACGGTTGGGACTTTTTAAAGCCCGAAATCCGTACGCAAACGCACGCACCCCAGCCCCAAGAATTTCGGACAGGGACTCCACGGCACTGCTGGGACTGGAATGCCAAAAATAAGCGCCTACTTTGCTTTTTTTTTGTTTCATTTTGCCGTTGCTTTTTTCGCAAATTATGGTAATCAAGTGGGGAAGGGAGCCTCTGCACACGCATGACGCGCGATTGACGCATATTATCAGGTATTTTATGAATTTTGTTCCGCATTCATTTTCTCACATTCACACCCCAGCCTCCACCGACAACAAGGGCGAAAAGTGCGTGAAGAATGCCACCTGATAATCATGGTGACGGACATGACACCAAAAACAGACACACAGCCACTGTGATGACAAACTGAGTAGCAAGCCAGACCAGGAGCCGCTATTTTGTCGCAAAATCAGACGTTGCAATCAATATCGTCTCTTTTGTAGCGTGTGCATGTTTGTTGCTGCTGCTGCTGCTGCTGCAACTACTGTGGGATAATATTGACAAAAACTAAATACCAAAGCGGCACTGCGCATCGTATGATACCATCAATCAGAGATCACTAGCTATTGTGGTTGTATTTGATCAGGAGATAATGTACATTTAAAACAAATCTCGGAAATAGATGCAAACCCCCTCCATGTCGCTTCTATAATGCAAAGTGACAAAGATAAACAAATCACCTTCATAAGCCTAGTGTGTCCTGGATTTGGTCCGCTCTGGAATGGCAATCAATCGATTTAGGTCGGTATTTGTTTTGCTTTTGTTTTACGTAGCGATGGAGGAGGTTAAAGGGTGGCACTTAGAGGGTCCTGTGGAAATATAATTCCAATCAACGATGGGGGATGGTCGGTCAACAAAAAAGCTAATTACCGTCCTATCGATTTCGCGTGAGTAACGCCCCTCGTGTATGCTTGTCCATTGATCCAGAAAACAAACACAGGAGCGCCGTCGAAAGCTCGCTTTGCTCGTGATAAATAATTCGCGATGAACGATGATTGTTTGGAGTGGCCACTACCGGATTGATCCGATGGTAGGTGACCTGCGGAAACTAATTTGTTCAAATTAGAGCCAAACATGGCGCCGGAAATGGTTAGTGTTTTCATGGCTTTTCGGTTCGGTTAACCGCTTGCCCTTCGGCAAATGTTGTGTGGCAAACTATGTGTTTGCTCTTTTCTCCATTTAAAGTAAAGCTCTACAAGGTAGCGCCGGAACTGACTCGGCTACTCGCATAGGAAAGGTTACTGATAGAGAAACGGTTAGGTTTCCTTCTCAAACCCTCACCGAATGTGTGGCGTTCAACGGTTCAAGCGTTTAAAGCGTTGGAAACTTTTTTGTACGCCATTCGCATACCGGTGGAGCCGGATTTCTCCTCTCTTCTTCGGGTTGAAGTCGATTTCACTCATTTGTTTCGCGCACACATATGGCTTCGGAGGAGATAAATATTTTCCACACCGCACACACGATGGTCGGAGGCGATTCGACGCCAATATACGATTGTTTCGTGTGTCCCTCGCGGAGAACGGCAACCCAGCTCAGCTGCTGCTGCTACTACTTCACGCTGGTATGGCATCGGAATCACGTTCTTTTCGGCCAATCGACGGCTGATGTTGTATCGTGTCGAAGTCGAATTCCGAAAATGGTGCTCCGATAGCACAGACACAACAGGCCAGCCCTGGTCAATCTACGCAAGCAGGCGCAGCTTTTCTAGGTCGGCGAATGCTATTGGTGAGACTATGTTGCCGGGGGGGAGGGGCTCAAGTCAGCAGCTGTGTGTTCTTAAGAAACGATACAAATGGATGAAAAACTGGAAAAAAGAACCTATTAGGACGTCACACATGTGTTTTGTAAGGCAAGGCAGAAAACTTTTCACCTTCTTCGAAGCAGAAAAATGATGTCAGATTCAGTTCGCTTAGTAAAACTAGTATCCATAGTTTCGTTACGTTTCTCTGGATTTTGCTCGTCAGAAAATCTTTAAAGCTCGAGCTCAGGCGTAACGGAGAAAATATCATTATCCTGCCAAGCTCGGTAATAGCTGTCGATAGTTTGCGAAACCATCAGCTCCACCGAACTAATGCAGCCTTTCGTAGCATGGCTTGCTTCGGTATGATTTTGACATTTTTAATAATGTCTCTCAAACGATTTCTATGTCGCTAGCTCCGGCTCCGAGGACAACGTAGATGGCTACGCTCGAAGCGAACTGTCTGTCAGCCTGCTAGTCCACCGCCAAGTCCGCCAGTAAATAAATATTTATTTCTTGTCCAACACTGTCTCGAACGACGTCAATTTACACGATCCCCGCCCCAGCGCGTGACGGCAGGAGGTTTCACGGAGGGATACCGGGGGAATAAAAAACGAAAAAGAAACTCCCATCTCGTAACTCCTTCCTGTGGGCTGTGGGGTTGCCCATGGGTGCCAGTTCTTTAGAAAGTGAAATGGAGGAAAAAGCTAGCACGCCGTCACTAGTCCGAAGAAGTGCATTCTGGATAAACATTTTGATAGCGTGATGGTGTTCTGATGGTTGGAAATTATGAAACGTCGGTCGCGCGTGGAACTATGTGTATGGCAGGATCTCGACACGCCTTTGCGCCTTGCTCGACTCGCTTTCTTTTATCGCGGCCAAAGCACTCGTAACCGAGCTACAGCTCAAGCTCCATCTCTCTCTCTCTCTCTCTCTCTCGGCAGGTTCGTTTCCGCCCATTTGATGATGAGACCTAAGCCTTGTCGGTGAATGAGACGAAGAAGTAGGATAAATCATAACCAAAATGTGAACCGAAGGTGGCGCATGATGGTGCAGATATGGGTATGGGAATGCGTCTCCTGCCGACAACTGCAGCGAGCTCTTTAAGAACTCTTTCGGTACTCGTCCCAAACAAACCACCGGCTGCCAGGAACCACGGTAGTGTAGGAAAAATAGTTCGTAACCGTTCGTTCGTGCACGCCATTATCTGTCCGGCGGATCAAGAGAATCTAGATCGATCACTGAAAGGCAACAAATGTGGATTGTTGGGACGAGTATTAATCACCGGAGCCCTCTAGTCCCAGGGCAGGGAGTCCGCTGTGCCCGATGCGATCACGAGAATCATCGTCAATCACAATCTCGTCTAATGGACGCGTTCGCGGGCGTTAAAATGCTCGTTGGCACTGCAGTGAGATGGCCAAAATCCGGACGACTTCACCGGGTTCTTTCTCTTGATTTCAGTCAATTGAACGCCAGAGAAGAGGGAGAGGGAGAAAAAAGGATTGAGAAAGGTGGAGCGCGGACCATCCGGACGGGGCTGATTATGCCGCTTGATTAATGCATTTGTTGCAGTGGCGCGTCAATGTTATGAAGACGGCCATTATCTTCGAGAACTGCTTTCTGCTCCTGTGACTCGAGCAGTGGGAGGGGAGAGAAAGTTGGCTACGTCGTTGGTGGAGAACGGCAAAGTAACTCCAGATCTTCTCCTTGGCATTGCTATCTGGACAGCAGCAGTTTCATGTTCTTTCAGATCCCTAGTTTCCTAGGATAATTCGAAGTGGTATAGGAGGTCAAGCAGCACCATCCAACGTGCACAAAGTGCTAAAGAGAGCGGGGGTCTCTATAAATTATAAACGATTTTCCACACCTTCGGCGCGGCCTTTCATGCTGCGAAGGCGATGAGATGAGCGGCCAGTTGCGGTGTCGGTGGTTTAGATTGTGCGCAAAATATTGCTCGTCCACACCTATTAATCATCGTCCGCGGTTTTTTGATCAATACTTTATTTTATTTTCATTCACGCACCGCACCGCCTGCTGGAAGTGACTTCTTACCGAGAGAGAGAGAGAGGGAGAGAGAGAGGCGTATGATGATGCCGCGCTGCTGCCACATCGTTTAGCGAGTCGTTTAACTCCCCATGACCGCGCCGGATGGTGAACTATTCTAGATCGATAGTCAGATGAAGATTAGAGAGAAGAACAGCAACGAGCCCCAAGTAAAGGACCCCGGGAAGTGATGGGCGCGGTGTTCTTATCTCACTTGGAACACATTGCAGACAGTGGCAGCCGACCGACAGGCCGTCCCCGTTCGATGAGGGTTTGGTTTTGGTTTGGAGGGTCTTCACCAGTTCTGTTTTTTCAGTTCTTTTTCTTCTTTTTGGTTTCGTTTGCAACGATAATTTATTACCGCACACACCATTCTGGTATCCACGGACTCGGGGAGTGCGTTCCAAGTAGTCGGGATGGTCGCGAGAAGGTCGCGGTCGAAATGTTGTAAAACTCGGAACAGCAGCACCGGCAGCAGCAGGGCACGGAGCGTGGTTGTGGTCTCTCTTTCCTGGAGCGCCCACTGGTGACACGACATCGGAGCACATTTCGCGCACCGGGTGGTCATTCCAGTGTGTTCCGACGTCAAAACCGGAGCGTGAATTCCCTCGAGAGGCCCGCGCTCGCTCGTTGAGGTTTTGAACAAAGGGAAGGCAAAGGCAGGCAGAGAGGAGTCGCCTCAAAAGTGACTAATAACGCTGCATTAATGATTAATTTTGACACCGCACGATACATTCGTTTGACATTCGTGGAAGAGGCGGCGGCTTGGCTTGGCGCGCGAGTCGAATGGGAGCCAAGGGACATCCTGTTGGGACAGGATCCAGGACCGTGGTGAAAAATGTGTAATTACCACCGAGCCACCGGGCGTTTTGAAGCCGATGAAGTGGACATCGTACACACAAAATGGCTTCCTGTTCCTGGGATACTGTCCTGTGTCCGCTGATCATCCCAAATGGTGAGCTTGAGTGAGTTGGTTGTAAAGAGGGGGGGGGGGGGAGCTAAAGTCCATGTAAATCATTAACGGAAGTCACGGTGAGCGACACGAAGACACATGACATGCAACCTCGTGTCAATTGTAATTTATTAAATGAATCTCTCGCTGTTCGCTCCACGAAATCCGTGACTGTTCCTCGCACACACCAAACGGAAGTCTTTGTAGTAAATTGTGTGGGTACAGCAGATTGGGAAACCAGTCCGTACGAAATCGATTTTTAACTTGATGCATCAACACGTCCACTCATCAACACGCCGTGCAGTCCGTCACATTCCACCATCAGCGGTCTGACCGAATCAGTGCTTGAGGCACGTACTGTTTGTTGAGGGGTTCGCTAATGAAACACCACCACGGTACCACCACCACCACGCGGTAGTACAATGCGCGTACTCGTGCGTGTTCCTGTTTCCATGAGCAAATCAGTTCCTTAATTAAAATCAGCGCAACATTGCGTAATCCCTCCCGGGCGCACTGAGGATGTGGGTATGACTTCCGCGGCTATGTTCTGGGAAGCGGTTTTGGAGCAGCACTGTACTGTATTTCCAGAATCGCCTTCACTCCGCGTCGAGTAGTGGACATCAAGGGCGCGACACGGACAGGATTCGTCATTCTGCGGCGAAGGTTATAGAATAGCTGTTGCAAGGCACGGATGTAAATGCTGAATCACTCAGTGGCTTGTGGTTTGGTCAAAGTGACCATTTCGGATGAAGTCGCACAATGCGGTGTCGCGAAGTGTAATGGTGAACGGTTTCTAGGTAAAGTTGTGAGGGAAAATCAAGGGACAAGAGATTGATTCTAGGGACAAAATTTCATACACAATAAGCAAAATGAAGTTCTATACAAAATTCAATTGGAAATGCAAGCCACTACTCGGTTATGTGCTTTAAGCAGCTCACAGCATACTTCGATAGCGACTAAACCCTCGTAGCAAAACTAAACACAACGCACATCATGGCAAAATGCATCCAAGTACGCCGCACCTTCGAAAACTCAAGTCGCTGATCGCTTGCTAACGTGCATGTTAACAGCAAATGGCAAACCGGCATGTATACAACATACTCCGCCCCTAGAGAGCATATAGCCACGTCACCAAAGGGGCGATGTCAAGCGTCCATTACGGAGCGGCGGTCTTGTCCTGTTGTGGGCTGTTTGCTTTGGAATTGGCGGTGAAATGCAAATTAATATATGCTGCACTCGTGTGCTCCAGAAACCACCGCCACCACCTGCAACAACGACGAAGCAGGCAACGACGAGTCCTTCCACTAACGAAGGTTCGAACCGTAGTGGCACATGTTGCTGATGTGCAGCCACTATCCGGCTCCGTTTGACAGTAATTGATTCATGTGCGCATTGCATCAATCTAATCGATCGCGTAGCATTCAACAAACATTCCAACCATCCATGAGGTACGGTGCGATGTAATGCTGTTGCAGGACCTTCGTGAAATCTTATGCTATCCAGCGTTTCAATAAAAAAAAAAAACAGAAATCCAAAATGAATCAAATGTAGCGAAAGATTACATTTTCGCCTTATTGCCACCTGGCGACAATTGAACCATGGGGCCGATTGCAATCATCATAAGCATATGTTCCGGTCGATTTTCTCACCAACTACCGGTGAAGGACCTTCACCGAGAAAGGCATTCCGCGAATGCCTTGTCGCAATAAATTACATTAATCCCTGTGAGTGGTTGCCATTAAGTGGCTACGGCTACGGCAGGACGTGCCGATGGAACCGACCGCGCGGTCAACAAGCAAGCTGCTCGCGCCCTCGTTCTCAGGCGGTTCGATGAAATGACGGATGGATGTGCTTCATATAAAACGTCTTCCTTGTCCCCTTGCCGGAGAACCAGGGTCGAAACCTCAATGAGCATAATCACGCAACTCACCCGCGTTAATGAGCAATTGGCGTTTAATGGCACCGACCCATTGCGCCGGCCCATGCCGAGTGTCAGCTGGCAGGAGATGGTGCCCGAGTTCACGGGACCGCATCGCGAATCATGCAACCTCATCGGACTGCATCGAAGGACGTCGGTTCGGAGGGTATAAAGGGTGAGCATTTTCAGCCCTTTTGCTGGATCTCGCCCGTCAAAGAGAGAATATGCTCGTCTGTCATCAAGCCGGTCGGTCATCCGACCGGCATCTCACTCACTGATTGTCTCTATAAACCGGCGCCCCGAGTACGTTGAGACCCTTCTTCTTCTTCTTCTTCGTCAATAAAATGCTCCAAGTATTTGCGGAACACTAACGAAGAGAAGCTTGTGTTAGCTGTGTCCCTTGGACTGTCCGTGAAAGCAAAAGGGGGCGCCACTGGTTCAAAGTCAGTCTCGCAGTGATTTGCATGCCCCATATACCCGGATGCCTTCGGTTGCCGATCCGGCAGCGCGATAATGAATTTATTGCTTTCACCAGGCGCACACCAATAAAAGACCTTTTATTGGTCGACCAACAGCTGGCAGACAAGGACAGACGCGCGAGGCGAAAGCACTTAAGGGGTGCCGAAGGCTTTTGAAGAAATTATTATCACCTTGTCATGCCACTCTCGGAATGGAACGGAACGGAACGAAGGAAGTGATGTCACATTCCCTTGAAGAAGAGTTTCTCCATCGACCGTCTGCTTGTTATCCTGGCTCGGTGGTAAGCATGTGGAGCAGTTTTAAAGCTCCATTCCAGTCATGTCCTTTCGTCAAAGCACACCTCGTGGAGGCACCTGAGGAGGTCGATGAACTGGTTCGAAGCAAGGAGCGTTCCAATCAACGCCGGTATGACGAATGTGTCAGGCATAAAAGAAAGATGGCGAAGGCGATGGTGTCACCTGTCAACCAAACAATGGCCTCTAAACACTGGAACACCATCGTGCGCTAGGTACGAACCGGTGACGCACACAGCGGGGGTTGGTGATGAGGGGGGGGGGGGGGGGGGAGGAAAATACATCCCCACGAAGTGACAAGACGTGCCCATCGAAATGGCGTAGCGTTTGCTGTGGCGTATGCTGGTATGCGTCTCCTCCGTGTACCCTTCCATGTAGCTACTGAAGATGTGCCAGACACTTCCCTGGGAATTGGGAACGGGGTGAGGCGGAGAAGGTCTCGCAAAGAATGCAAACAATGGGAAGGTTGGTGGGTGGCCCGGGGGTGTGGAGACGCCAGTGAAACGTGTGGCGATCACACAGCCAGACTCCTCTCACACGCTGAAGAAGTGGAGCGGATTCATTGTCCTTTACTCGACCACAATAGAGCCACATTGGCTGTCATTATCCTTTCTTCGTCGCAGGCCACCACTTCGACAAATAATGTCCGCCGGACACAATCCAACGAGTTCCAACGGGGGAGAGGTTTTCCAGCTCCAGCCCCGGTTCTGTTGATTTGCTTGCTCTGGCACTGGCGTGGTGGATGATGTTTGTGGCTTTTGTTTGAACAACTGGATCAGAGAGAGAGAGAGAGAAAGAGAGAGAGAGAGAGAGACCGAGAGTAGAGCTAATGGATTATTCTTTACACGAGAGTGTTTTCATTAGTGGACCATGTTTGTGGGATTTTGTGGGACTTCCTTGAGATTTAATAGTATGATCAGCTTACTAAATTGAATTATTATCATATCAGTAGTAGTCTAAAACACTGCATTACTCACAAACTGGGTGAATGCCATTTCGGTGTGGGAATTTGACCACGGTTCTCTTCCATATTGTAGCTGTGCTAAGGCAGCATGGCCGCAAGCTAGAGAAGCCAATCCGCCCCACACACATGTCCTGGTTGGCAGCATTGGGAGCTTTTGTTTCTCGAGTAACGCTTCTCACAACATGCACCGCAGCTGCTGGTTCCGTAAGCTCAACAATAACAGTGACCGACGGCGATTTTGCGATTACGCCTTCGCTGTCCCAACATAGATGGGCAAACATGTTGCGCTTTGATGAACCGGCAGGTTAGCCGGAGGATATTTTGCTGGAAAAGCGGCCGAGCCACCGCATAACCTATTGTGTGCGGTGCATTGATCCCACCCCTGGCCCCATCCCCGGTGCCGTGGTGTGCTGATAAAGGGAACCCCGCACACACTCTTACCGAGCGACTAATTGACAAGCGCATCGCTGGAGTGGAAGTCTATTGTTACTCGCTAGATGCTGAGTTCGACGTGTGAGTCCGAGATTATTAGAACGAGGATTCGTGATGATTTTTTTCTAAAGCGAGAGAATACTACAGTGTACTGGAAGAGTGTGTCATTAACCTTAGGAGGAGCTTTTGTTTTCGTCAGAAAAGTGTTTTTTTCCCACCCAGTGTTTTTTTTTATCGGTGAACCCAAGGCATGGTTTGGAACGATGGAGTCATTGTCATCCAAAGCATACTGTGGATGTTACATTATGTATGGAGCGTAAATCCGTCACCATAGCGACACGGGAAAGCGTATTAGCATATTAAGTGTGTCTCGTTATCAACTCGATTGAGTCGTAAACTAAGACAGACTGATTGCTTTGGTGCGTGTTGCAGTCGAAGAGAGCGTCGCCGTTGGTAGCCTAGCACAAAGACTCACTGCAGATAACTATTTACCTTCAATCGTGTGTCCCACTTCAATGGTCGTTAAATAGTAATATTTAAATTCACGCAAGGAAAACCTAGACGAGCAGAATGTATTTTGGTGAGGGGTTAAGGCTAATTCAGATCCATAAAAAGCTCATCTTTGTCGATTTTTGTAAAGAAACAATTCAACTTAATTTTTTCAAGTGAATATCATTTTGAACAACAACCCTTCAACCTTTTCAACAACCTTCATCCATGGCAACAAATTTAGGAAGACTTTTCCGGTGACGTACTTTTTCCAGTGCACATCGTAGCAACCCCGTAGAAGTGTTATTGATTTGATTACCAAATTTTCAATTTTTGGCCGATTTTAGAAGTTAGAAAAGTGATCACACTACGGTCGGTGACGGTTTAATCAATGATCAAATCGGGTTCGTCGCTTAAATCTTAACCGGCAAGTCTTTTGATTTGGACCAAACACGGTGCCCATCGTAGCTGCGTCATGGGTCATCAGAAAAATTCAAATTAATATTCTTTTAATAGATTTTAAGTTTGTCTACGTAGCTCCGTCGAGTATTTGTTGAATTTACAATTTTTCGATTTTTATTGGATTTTTAAAGTTAAAAAAAGTGATGCTTTTTACTGTTTTACCTTAAACCAAGAGTTTTATATAATTGTTTAAAAAATCATATTGTTAAAAAAATGTACAGAATACACTTGAATTGATCAGCATTCATTGAAAAATGTCAAAAATATAAGTCACAAAAAGCATTTAAATGCCTTTACCCTCTGCTTAAGATAAGAAGGACTGTGGGAGTCTCTCTAATTTAAATCGAACAACACAAGACACAAAGGAAACATCCATCCAACGATCAACTTCTGCTGTCAATTTTGATTGTTTGGGTATTTAAATATAGGACACCAATGACGTTCGTTTCTTGTTCACTATAATTTCTCTTCTTCACTTCAATTTGCTGTGGGGCCTACCCTGGCCCTGTGCGTCTGTGATCCTGATGCTTAAACAACCGCCTTGAAAGTGGAAGCTAACTGCATCGTTCCGCAAACATCAGGCAAACAGCTTAACATTAGCCTTCACTCTCATTCCCAAGTTGGTGAATAACTGTCAATCCAACCATCTCCACAACTCGAAGCATCGTTCCTCGAGGCCATGAGATCTTCGATCCGAACTGTGATAATTTGCGGAAAATCGACAACGAACAAGAACTACTCCACGCCCTGGAATAGGAACTAATTGTCAGTAATCCAAAATGGATCATCATTAGCAAGACCGTTATCGTAGCGACGACGATACACAGGCTTGTATAGTGGAGAGACTTTAACAGGAAGCCATTCTTGTTATGCTAACGATTGTTTCGGGAGAAACTCCTAATGGAAGCTAATTCAACCAACTGTACACGCTCCTCGGGATCGACAAGCGGCAGCTTTGCATATTGTGTGCGATGTCTATCCGTCCCTAAAGTCATTCGTTGGCACCGTTGGAATCGGACCTAATGTGAGAACGTAATTGAATCGCTGGTCGTGCTTAACAGGGTGACATTTTATCGTTTTTTGTATTCCTTCTCAAATGTGTGAACAAGTTTACCAATCCGTTTTAATTAGGTTGTCTTATGAAATGCAAAGGATTGAACACTTCCTAAACACTGCAAAAATCACAGGATTCATGCTGTATTTCGTCGATTCGTCATTTAACTTCGCGAAACTTGTGATAGTCATCCTTATTTCAAATTACTCCACAGAACGAACGAGGTAAATCCATCCCATTTCAACAGTTACTTCCCTGGCCATGCGGGAGCATAATACTTCGTTGGCGAACGCCAACGCATATCACGAATCGCACGCACATGCTCCAGCATAAGTTGGCAGCCACTACTGCGTACCAGGCAATTCTGTCGTCGTGAAGTGTCGTCCTTTCTTTCGCATTAGCCTCGGACATACCTCGACGGGTACGCCGTATTGAGCTGTGCAGCGGAATAAAGCGCATCCCATTATACGTAAGATCACCGAAATCACACGCGGCAAAAGCATGCCAAAGCACCATAAAATGCGATTGTGAAAACGGCGCGGATTATGCAGCTGCGTGACAGCTTCTAGCACGGTAAAAGCGCCACATAGAAGCGCTACCATTTTGAAATCATACGCAGCTCGAGGTTTTGCTTCCTTTTTGACGTGCTGCACAGTCCGAAAACAGGAGAAATCAAATAGAAAACATCATCACTTGAATCCCCAAAATTCGCGAGAATTGAAACCGGAATGAAGGGATTGGTGCCGTTACCGTGCTCTCCATGGCTGTCCGTCTTTGCCGCGCTAATTGATTCCTTCCCCGGAGCTATCACTGTAAATCACTGTGTCCGAGGCCCAGTTTGCGGTTAGCTAGCACGCCGGCGACTGCTGCGACTGGTGCCAAATCTAACGACCGACCTTACCTGTATTCTCGCTGCCGCTGCCTCTAACACGGCTTCACGCCCGGAGGCCTAGTGATTAACATGTCGTCGGATCGTTTGTCTCTCGCACCGTTTTCTGGGGCGCGCCGACACCGGCACGTCGTTGGGCGAACGTTGAGAATCGGGTTTAATTTGGTCTTATGGCGTTGTGTTGTTTGACAGTGTAGTGCAGCAATTTATGATTTGATAACCGCAGGTCGTTGGTGTTGCCATTCGCCATTCACCAAGCGGGAAAACCTCTCGCATACTGACACGATAGGCTGAATCTAGTCTGAGGACTCGCTAACATCACCGCAGAACGACATGATGCTCCGTCCTTCCGGTGTGTATGGGGTTCATCCTTTAAAAACTTTTGCGCGTAGCATTCTAAATACAACCGTAGTAGGCCTCGTACTAACCGAACAAAGATGCTTCAACGCAACAGCTACCCTTTGACAGCAGCCACTTGACAAGAGCAACGAGGAAGCTTATGACACGAAGCTCCAACACCGCGCCGTCTACCATGACCTTTGTCCCGGAAACGTTGTGCATCATCATCCTGGCACACGCGTCAGCTTACAGCGCCGCACCATGGTCCCATGTTGAAGCAGCCTCTCGACCTCGGCCACCTTCTGCAGGTGAAGTGAACAAAAAGCAAAAGCAAAATGCAATCAAAAACCAGAAACGTGGAATGTAAAAGCACAACAAGCTGAGAAAGATATGAAAAATTGAACAGCATCAGCAGGAGCAGCAGCAGACGAGCAGCGGTGGTGGATCAGTTTTGCTTTATTATACATTCTGTTTTGTCTTTTACCAGCGAACCGGAAGCCTGATGCCTGCTGGTGACAAGTGATGGATGCTTGTTAAATAAGACAGATTTTTCAGCTATTTTTTTTTTTATTTTGCTCGAAGAGTAGAATCGCCACGCCACGGTTGAAACGCTGTGCGAAAGCTAAAAGAATCACGCAGGAATAAAAGTGACAAGTATGATGCTGATCATGATGGTTTATTCGCGTTACGCATACGCACACGCCACCGCGGCTGGTGGAGTTTATTTTCAGCGCTCTGCCGGTGTAGAATTACATCAGGGTGTGGGGAGGCAGAAACGAAGAAAAAAAAAATGATCTCTGGAAGGACTTTTGATGGGCAATACAGGGAAAAGGTGATAAAAAAAAGGCTTCGCCATTTTAAACGCATATTTTGGATTCCATTTTGGGGTTCTAGCAGGCTGCCAAAAATGCTTCATTGTTTACTAGATTTTGGTTGGAATGCCTGGTGCACTATTGATTGCCATTTAGGGAACCGATCAAAGTCGGCTATTTTTTAATAGTTCAATGTATTCGTTAAGAGTATTTTACTACACAAGAAACATTCAAGGAATTTAATTTCATGGCAAAAACTGCATCATTTATGGTTGCAATTCCGCACAAGCAGCTCAAAATCAAAACTATGCTACTTTGTAATCGATGCATGCTATGCAAGTGAAAACCGCTGCATGAAAAACCGGCCCACCATAACGATGCATCCTTTCCACACCAGAAGGACACACTTCACGCAGCGCACTGCCAGCTGCACAACCACCCCACAATACCACCGTCTCCATCAGCTGAATCGATGGTTTCAATTTACCTCGGCGCAAAAACGGGGTTTTAGAATGAATGAGCATCCAGCATGCTGGACTGAGCGGAATGCCCGGGGACACCCGGCTTTCGGACGCGAAAGAGTTGCAATTTTAATGTAATTATCCAACTTCTGCCGTTACAAACTTTACCCACCAATTGGCGTGGACTTTCGAAGCTTTCTATTTACATGCCGTGCTGCCGTCCAACTTTGCTGTCCAGCTCCTCTCTCTCCCGGCATGGGTGTATGCTATAATTGATGAAATAGGGTTCGCTTACAGAGCTGTGGTGTTTAACCGCACCGCAGCAGCAGCAGCAGCAGCAGCAGCAGCAGCAGCACCAATGCCATGCCATGAGCCAGCTCGATGAGTGTCCGATTTCATACCCAGGCCCTCCAGTCCTCCCCCGACAACGGAGCACCTGATTCCGGAGTTCGAACCCGTGCGCGATGCTTGACGCTTTGTCCGTTTCGACCATTTTGTGACCATGGTGGTGTGAACTTGAAACACCGACCGCATGGAAGAGGGAGGAGGGAGGGCGGTGGGTCAGGTCTGGTGGTTGCGTGTGAAATTTCCTTCTCCGACCGCACGGACTGTTTGCGGTTTTTGGGTTTGGGGCTTACGACCCGGGTCCTCGATCCGGTCGGTCCGGCTTTGACCGCCCCCTGAAGGGTGGTGTCGCCCGGTGGATCAGATTTTGGGAGCAAATTGTTGAGCTTGAGGTTTGTGATGTGGACGAGAGTCGATTACAAAGTAATCGATTGATCGCATTGATTCCGTTACAGGGCAGGGTGCTCGAGTGTTTTTGGCGTTCTTTGAGAGGGTTCGCTAGTTGTTGTTGTCGGATTGCTGGCACGCTTTTAGCCGGAGGGGGGTGGGGGGGAGTTGCATTTGCAGTCGACTCACAATGTTGTATTATCGGACTGGTTGTCATTGTATTGGGTGGTTGAATTCGTTGCTTTTTGATTATTATGCTCACCATTTTTTTGTTCAAAAGATCTTTTATTTTCAAAACCCAAAGGACAGCTACATTAATTAAAACACAAGGAAACTCCACAAATCTCCACAATTTTAACACTAGGAAAAAATGTATAATAGGTAATATCATCAGCAGTCACTTATAACGTTGGAAAGATATTTTTTTATTCTTTTAAATGACATAAACAACAGGACTGAGAACCATCACCTTAATAAGCAGTGCCATTTATGAGCAGAATCGGAAAAACTAATTAAACTACCTTATTTTCGGAAAACAGTTATTTAGCTTTGCATTTTATTTTAAGACAAAAGGAGATGATGAGGTAATAGAGTATAACCACATCATCTTCTTTTGTCTTAAAATAGCCTTCACTACATCGTACCGAGTCTAGAAACCGTCAGTGTAACGAAAGTGACCAACGCACTGTCGAAGGCATGTAAAATTATGCAATTTATCGACCAACATGCAGCTCACCACGTGGTGCCGTGACTGATTTCGTAGCGTTGAGTACCCCGTACCACCACATAACCACTCCGAGCTAAGAAAAGCTTTCAATTGGTGGTCCATCCCCAATCGAATGACCAATCGAATACGGGCGCACGTTCCAACACGTTTTCGAGCTGCACCAGCAGCTCCTTGACCCCTTCTAGGACCCCCCGGGAAGGTCCTCTTCTCTCCAAATGACACGATAAGCTAAAATAATGTGTCTATTTGCAGAACAAATACTCCCGGTCCAGGCCCGGTGCGAGTTATGCCGTTCTTGGATGGCTTCTTGTCACCCAGCCCAGGCCATCAGAGGGCTGGCCAGGGCGGGACTGCGGTTCGTACTCGCACTCCGGTCACGTTTTCCCTTCTACAGCACACACCAGGTGTCCGTCGTAGTTCGAGCGTCGTATGAAGACATTGCTCATAAAATTCATTGTTGATCGTCTGCGTAAACATAAAAAGTTGATTGCATAACATGACTTTCCCAGGGTGGTGGCTCGTGTTTCGTGGCTTTTGTCAGCATTACCAGCAAGTGTGGGCGTTCTGGTCCGGGAGTCCGGTGCAACTATAACCGGCCACAGCAGGCACATAGGCCTGCTGTACGTGCACGCCTGGATAAGTATCCATTTTGCACTGAAAGCATCGTCCTTCGTTCTCCGATAAAAGGTGCCCCCAAGTCGGGGACAGCTTTAGTGATGCATTCTCATCAATAGCCCTGGCATGGAGCATCTGGACCACTCGAACGCCGATTTTCCGATCGATCTCTTCCCCAGGGGTTTCATCCTAGGGCGTTGAGCGGTTGTAAGGATGAAAAATGCGCAATCGACCGGACGCAATGGCATGGAAATTGAAATAGATGAATCGTAGCAAAGCGTCCCCGTTCATCCTCACTCGGTCGATGCCGTGGACGACAGGAAATTGCTCCTGGTAAACCTCTAGGTTGGTGGCCACAGGCCCGATCTGCGATCCATTCCCCTCCACCCCCTCCAGGTGTTTGAGCGTCGAGTAGGAACGGGTTAATGCCAGAAATCAATAGGGTAATTAGGTTGAGCTCTCTCTTACTCACACTCTCGCTCGGTGTTTCGAAGCGAGAATTAAATAATTAATTCCCGGCCAATGGTGGATCCTTGCAGCAGCGCGTTTACGACCATCAGCACCATCAGCACCAGCGCCCAGCCAGTCTTCAATCCCGATCCCGATCGGGTCTCTGGTCTCTGAGTGATTGTATTCAATTAGGCAGGGTGGAACGTGATGCCAAGGGGGGTCCGGCGGCGGGAGGTTAAGTGATGAGTATCGATTTTCGGGAGCAAAGCAGGTCACACCACACACAATGCCATTCCGTATTCGCATTCCGTGTTCGCGTGTCACCTTCCGCGGACGGGAGCGAACGGGAGCGGAGTGTAATTTCATTTCGTTCGTTCAGGGTTTTACATGGTTCTCAAATTGATTGCCATGTTGTAGTACTACGTTGCTACTACCAGCTACTACACTTCGTGCGACGCTGTTAGAACGGTTGTGAGCACCGGGAACATGCACCCAGCGTCGTGCGGACATGCGAACGTGTGTAAAGCGCTGGAATTGCTTAACAACGTAATGTTGTTGGAAGCATTTTTCAAAAATTCAATAATGTGAATAGACACGAGGGTGCGGTGGGGGGAGAATGCACTAATGGCATCAAGCAAACCGGGGTGGAAGGAGTTTGAGGATGATGTGCACCCATCCCATTGGTATCCGGGATCTTACTTACACCAGAATGACCAGAAATACTTTTTCTCTCAGTTGCGGCCGGAGCAGTTTTTGGTCAGTTTCCGTATTCGTTGTTGGCTGCCGGCTGCAGTTGCACAAAAGCACGGAGGACTGTGCACAACAACCCTACCGCAGAAGCGAGTGCACAAAGTGGTGGCAGCGAAAGTACTGGACAGCTTCGAAACCAATTTAAATCAATGACCAGATAAGCCTCAGAAGAATGGCTCTCACGAGCCATGGGTTCTTCTTTCCTTTTTTACCGGTCGGTTCCATTTTTCGCCTTCACCGGACGGGGAAAAGCCACGGACCGACCGACCGACCGACCGACACTGGATGCAATTGGGGCGTTGAAATTGCGAATCGCTTTCCAGGTAGTTTCCAGATAATGGGAAAATTTATGGGAAACATTTAGCCCTCACTGAGAGTCCCCTAATCATGTGCTGAATTGACGACCGATCGGATAGTGGCGGTCCTTTTTTTTTTGCTGGGGGAAGACGTTAATTCTGCTGTGGCAGGTGGCTTTAGGATTTTTTTATTGCTCTTAGAATAATGGTAGAATGTTGTTTTTTAAAACCTTTTTTAAATGGATTAGTTGTGAAATGAGTGCCCACTGGTTTATAGAAGGATTTCTACGAAAATTTTCATACTTTTGTGTCCAAACTACCAAATTTTTTGTGCATATTTGTATCATATCCAACCCTGTTATTAAGATGATTGCATACTTACCCATCTCAATTCCGTCCAGCGTTCGATTGATCAAACGTTATAATCATCACCCTGCCATCCAGTCAACGGTTGATAATGTACAGCAGCAGTATCAGTAATTTCCTTCTGGTTAATTTACTTTCATGAATCACCGGACAAGCTCCATGAACTTTGTACGATGTAGAACCAAACGTTTGTGTACTTTTAGAGCTTATTGGACCCGCATCCCGTCTCCTCACGAAATGATTATAAATTTGAACTCCCAAATTGGAAACTGTGGATCCTTCAGCGAGAGCAACTTGATTAATGTCTTCAACTGATTTGACATACACGCCAGAAACAGCCGTCGATGTGCAGTATCGCAAATCCATTACACAATCACATCGAACTCAATCACTATTAAGTCTCCGGCGAACTCGGCAACTCTGGCAGCTTCGAGCATGAATCACACAATGGATGGTAAATAGCATCCCTCAGGGGGGGCCAAGGATGTGCAGTGCGAGCCGACATGACATGACAGAGTCCAAACGCGACAACTCAATCATCAAACAACCTTCTCCTTCCATCGGGAACTGCTTCATAACTGGCGCCGGTTCCGCGATGAGTTCACAGGCGTTGCCGACAGAATCATCACCGCTCGAGGTCACCGCTGCCAGTTTGATGAAGTTGCCAACCGTGAAGGTTTCGATGCAAAATGCTCATTTGTCACCGAGCGTCGTGCGAGGCACCGTTCCGAAAGTGCACGATCTGCCAATCATGGTTGTGTCAAATAGGAATCGATCCAAGCAAACCAAGTCGAGCGAATAGTAAACGTGTGTCAGCACGTTGCAGCTTGATGACTTGGGGAAGGAACGCGACAAAACGTTTAAATGGACCATTTTCACAGTTACGAGAGAATCGGTCGATGATTGATTTTTCTAAACTATTTTCAAAGCATTGCCCCCCGCTTCTTCAGCCACGAAGAGAGTTAAGCTTGAATGCACTTTAAGGTTTCGTTCAATCACCCTCGGCCTCGAGGTTGCAGTTCTGCCAGATGTAAATCAAACAAAAATTAATTACTCAGCATGCCCATCCGGTGGTGGCCGTTTGCTCAAAGTTCGCCATGGAAGGAAAGACCCCAGGCTCGATTGCTCCAGATGCCTAGATAGAGAGCCAAATAAGGTCGAACAGCATTACTTTAGCGGTCTGCTAGGTTTCTGGTCAGGTCTGGTTAAAGTATTCTTGATTATGGAGTGAACTGCCGGTCCACTTCGAAACTATAGCCGCGCCCTCGTTGCCGAGAACAAAGACACGCAGACCCTACGTAGAATCAATTTGCTTGCGACATGTTTAAGTGACCAACAAAAGTGGCATAACGATTATGTACCAGTTTAATTAATCGATTGACCACCTTTCCCACTGGTGACTGGACTTTTCCGGGGTCGCTCAGTTTTTGTTTCACTTCACAAACCGTTTCAATCGATTGCGAAACATTGCACTTTGTCCACAACGTTCCGTAAATTCCTTCTTTGGTGGGCAACTTTAACGGCGGTAGCAACCATTCACCGACGCTGACTCACATAGTTTCCGGTGTTAGAGCGGAGCAACCTTCCAGCTTCAAACCCGTTGGCGATGCAAAAAGCGGCATGCTTTTGTTTTCGCGCCACCGTGAAGCTTACTATTCCGTGCCACCATTTTTTTTGTCCAATAACATGCGTGATGTAAAATTTTATGCGACCCTCCATTCCCTCCCAAGCGCTTAAGCTGGGTCGAAAGCATATCTTCAACGTTCGCCTTTACCGGTGGGCACGAGGTTAAGGTTGAACCATCGCCAACCAGGCGCGTGGAGCTGTCGTTCAGCAATCGCTACAAATTCTAATGCTGTTGTTGTTTATCGGATGGAAAATTTCCATTTTTCCTCACGAAACACTCCTACCCCCTGCCGCCATCCAACAGGGAACGGGGGAAAAAAGAGAAATACAAATATCAATGTCTTCCTTGGGACACACGCAACGCACGTGGTGTCAGGTGCGCAAACATATGGTAAGATCGCGCTAAAGCTTTAAGAAATTCATGAAGACCATTCGCACATCGTTCGAGCCCGGCTCACCGATTTCCGAGACATAAAAGGCAGGGCCACACGCAACGCAATGCCACGCTTTGTTATCGGCATTTTGTGCTTTGAGGCCGATTTGCATTCCGATGGCTAAAGCATCTCTTGCGCGGGGCATTTGCAATTGAAGGCGTTCAAGTGTTGAGCGGTGGGAAGGAAATCAAAGCTCACTTCGACATTTTGGAATAATTTGAGAGGAATTCCAAAACATTATTCAACAGGTGATTGCTGTTCAATCGAGCGCTTCAATGTTTAACTTATCGTGTCAATCGTATTTTAGCAGATAGTGTATGTCTTGAGATTCGATTCGCGATTTTGATTGAATTTTCTGCATTTATTGAAACGATATAACATTACAATATTTTCATACAGTTATTATTTTTTTCATTTACTCGTGAATGTCCTGTAAGCAAACCATATTTTCCAACGGCTGGACGTAGAAATCACACATCACGAGCATCAACTAGCTCCAGATTAACAAGAAAAGAACCGCTCGCTACCAGTTGCACTCTGCCCGTACTTACGGCGTGCCTTGTATTGTGCTATTGTAGCAGTTTTGCAGCTCATGGTTTTGAACACTTTGTGCCGACAAGTACTCTTGACTTTGAGTAACGCTCACCTTTGAAGTTTGTGGTGTTTCTAAGAGCCTTTTGAACCGAAACCAGCGGTGCTTCGTAAATATCGTTTCTCACGATCACCGACACGGATTAGACCCCCTGTTTCGAAGCGTTCTACAAGTTTTTATTCGAGAACATTCAACTCCTTTTCAGCGATCGTGATGGGAAGTGAAGGTTTGAAGGCTGAGCGATAAGAGTCCTTCAACCAACATGTTCAATATTTGTTACTGCTTTTCCAAAGGTTTGAGATGATTTCTTTATCAGAAAAACATTCAAGAACTACCAAGAAAACCATGTTTTGTTTAAAAAGCAGATGCATCAGCCTCGCTTGCTATCCTGTACAAATAAACCGGCTTTCTCAACAACCATCAATGTTCCGAGAAACGACAACATTAGATTATTAATGCAGTGACCTTCTCGACGTTGTAAATTCCAAACAGGCGCGGCGTATCCTTTCCCTTTCTGCATTCCAGTTTAATGCATTTTTCTCATTTCCCCGAAGCTATTGCCCTTGGGTTCGTTGCGAGCGGTTACCACGTGTTGCATATTAATTTGTGCTCTTTGATAAGCTGTAAAGCATCAAACAGCCTTGAGCCGGTTGACATGTTTATGATGCCTTAAACTCTTCTGCTGAATGCCGGGGTTTTGCGAAGTCGATGCGCGTTCTTGCCAATGAATTTCAAAAGGATTTTCCGTTTTTTTCTTGTCCGCCGTAGTGACTTTTTTAATGACTTCATAATGAGCTCAGTCGGTTGTGTTGTTGTGACACACCAGGGAATGCCGAAACTGGTGACGAAAGGCGCCGTTCGTGGAATAACTTTCAATTACTGACGATGTGGTGAATCGAAACACGTGCTTCCTTTGGTGTAAAGCACAGAGAATTAGCGACGGACAGAGAATTAGAGATTAGGAACTGCTCTAAATCTTAAGTTTTCCAATTACGCAATTCAAAAGGTAATTTCTTCAATTCTTCATTACATCATGGATCATTTGCAATCATCCCACATTTCTTTAATCATCCAAAAGTCACTTAAAGAAAACGATTCCAATTGAAGAATGACTTCCCTAATTCCCTCATCGCTGCTAAAGTACAAGCACTCCACCGACACAGCGCGTTAAGGTACAATTTACGACCTACTCTCGTCAAATTTAGTCGTTTCGTGCACGATTTATGTGATGCTTTCCAATTTCCTTGTCACCCGCTCTGGCCACAAACCAAGCAGCGCCGTTCCCGTTCTCGCGAAGACTCGGACGTGGCCGGCGACGTCATTACCATGCAGCAACATCGGCGGTCGCGACAGCAGTCCTTGTGCTGTGGCAATGAATTTGGCGTGAAATAACCAAAACCCTCGTGCCCTTTCGCCATGACAGATGGAAATATTAATAAACGGAACCATCGGGAACGCCGCCCGCGGCATCGATCGATGTTATTGATTGAATTGCGTCCCCGAAGGAATGGATTGTCGTCCATTGGAGGCTCCCCACCTTACGGTCGTGTGGGTTGGGGGGCGGGGAAATTTATGGAATCGTTGGTCGTAATTCATCTCGCTCGTTCGCGCTCTCTGTTTGAAATTTCGAACCCCACCAAAAACCGAAGAAGATGGAATGCTTCGAGTATTTCAAATATTTCTGTTCCGACGAATTAACATTCGTCCTAGCCGGTCACAAATCAACTGCAGCTGCCCTTGCGGTCCTTTCGAGACCGCGCGCCGGTAGTGGGGACAATTCGATTGAATTGTTGGATGGCGCGATCCGGTGTATTTTCGCGTTGGGAACGTAATTTTGTAACGTGAGTCTCGCCTTTCCAATAAACCTTTACCATGGACACTCTATGAACATGTTGACTACTGAAGCATGATGCGATCTGGTACGCGCATTCCATCAAATCAATATTTATTGATTAGCACCGTATGATTCCATTGAACCAACATTTCTCCATCATCGACGATTGATGAAACATCAGACGCAGATAGCGCGCTGAATGGTGCGAGTTCATGCATCCTTTCATCCACTGAATAGCAGCATTAGAAGCAGCACCAGAGTGAACCTCATTTCCGTTCGAAGAGCCTTAATTCACGGACAGCCGAGCGGCTCCGGCAACGGATTTGATCAGCTGCTCTCGGCATTCCGCGAGGAGTAATTAAAATTTACTGCCCGAAGTTATGACAGGTTTGATGGGTTTAATGCGTTTCATTATCGCCTACGCGTTCTGGCGCGTTCGCGAGTAACGTTGGAGTGGAGCGCAGGCTAGCGCGCTGGCGAGAATCTATTTGCATCTCATTGGCGCAAGATGGCACCGTACACCGCGGGTCGCGCCCGTCTTGAGTCGCTTTCAAGGACGGCACCATATCCAATTTGCATTTATAGTTCTAATTGCACAAATGTCAAATAGTGAATTCAATTAGCCGAAAGGATGCCGGGCATATTTTAAGGATGCCAAGTGGAGGCGGAGACGAGGCTTAACTTTGCCGTTAAGTTAGTAAAGAAGAAGGATCTTGGCTGCTTGGATGGTGGCTGCATTTCATAAAACGAACGTAAAGCTGAAACTTCCTTTTGAATGGAGGGTGAGTTGGGTTCCAAACTTCGTTAGCTCCTCCCCTGTGCCTGTGCCACATCATTCATCATCTGTTCACGAAGCCTTTGCAGCAGCTTTTCCAAAATTTCCAATCAAAAGTCCACCAACCACCGACCGGACGAACGGTCGATCGAACGCAGACCACCGAAGCAAACCATCCGAATGACGCGGCAATAAATGGAGGTAAAATGCCCGAGGAAAAGCGGTGGGTTGGTAGAAACTAAATAGATGAAATCATTTGTGGTAACAGTTAAAAGTACGCGAGAAGCGGCCCTGGCCCGGGCTGGGCATGCAAACTGGCCAAACCAGGGCCCCTATTTTCACGCAACACCGCACGCTGTGGTGTTGGTTCACTATTTATGTTCTGGTTCGGGGGTGAGAAAGGGGTTGCTTTATGCCTTTATGGCCTGCTCGCCACGAGACCGCCACCGCGGGAGGACAAAACATAAACGGATAGCATTTTAATGTTTCGCCGGTGAGAGGGAGAGTTGATGACGGCGGTGGCGGCTGGGGTGACGATAACAACATCAACCCTCGTCCCTCCTGCGCGATACTCTCTGGTTCTGATGAACCGATGATGATAAGAGTGGCCAGGGATTTAAGAGCTGCCTCCGTGCGCGCCTTTGGGACCATTTCTAGGTACCGCATTTCACCAGGGACACCCCCACCCGCACCTTTCCCCTGGGGAGGGGAAAACGACGAATAATTACTTCATTTCTCATGGCCCGTAATGGCCGGTGGCGGCCAGACCCTTAAGGATTATAAATTGGAACGCCTTTTGATCGCATCTTTGCGGCAGTGAATCCCGTGAACGTCCTTTCGCCCCTGTTCACCGGAATGAACCGAAACGGGCCTGGCACTGGGGGTTTTCCTTTTTATTTCCCGATTGTTTGGCTCACATCGCAGCATGCCACGAATTATATGCGTAGCTCGCATGAACAACGCCGCATCATGTCCGCAACACCGTATGGCACGTGTTCATTAGAACCGACCGATGAGCACACCCGGGTTCCTGGCCTGCCCCAGCGGTCCTCGCTAATCGAAGTGCTCCATCAATTCGCTATTTGGCGAAAACTTTAGATTTACGACACTCGCGATGCCGGTGCGCCGGTGGGGGAGGTGGTCGGAGTCCTTTTTCAAACAAACCAACGCTCAGCCCTTGCGCAAGGGCGCGTACACAAATCTGAAAACAATAACTATATATCACCTGTGTGGTACGGTGCTCGTGGCGGTACGCAGGTTACGTGAATCACGGGCGCTTGTGGCCGTATGGCTGGACGACGTGGCTTAGGTTGTAGCCGCACCGAACTCGTGCAAAACAAGATTTGTGGCCAATAATTCAACCCATTATCGGTGCACGGGGGGCAATGGGCGCAGGGTGAGGCAGATGAGCGAATGAGCCTCGCTTGTACGCGTGTACCGTAGCCACGGCATCAAGTTGAAATTGCCTCATTATGTCCGCTAGGAAAGCCATCAAAAGTTTTTCATCCAGTCCAGAAGGTCCCAAAAGAGCGACTCTCCAAAGGTAGATCCTTCTTCTAGTGCGCGGGCCGTTTAGCACGTTTTAGGCCCAATGGTTCATTAGGCTTTTGTTCGTGCTGGTGATGAAGTGCGGGTTTTTCGGTTCGATGGGAAATGGGAATGGCCGGTCAATACAATTCAAGGTGATCAATCCGTAGGGTACCAGGCCGGAAGATCCGTTAGAACCCATACAATTAAATAGTATTTTTTTGGTGTTTAGAACAGTAACCTAGTTAGTTGGATTGTCAAACAAGTAAAAACGATTCTAATTTCTACGAATTAGTGTTGGAATAGTAACCCGCGATTCGGTTTGTATTATGCTTGTTGGCATCTAAGTGACCTACGCACAGAAAATAATATTTATTCCTCTGTTCTATTCCAGTGTAAAAGGACGTCCCTAAAAGCCAATTGCTTTCGTAACAACCATGAACAAACATCCACTTCCACATCTTCATCAGGTGAGCCAACATTACTGAGCATCATTTTCGCTAATTCTGCACCATCATTTTAATCCCCGAAAGTTGCAGCGCTCTTCATTAGTGCAAGCCTTGATCCTAGCGCCAATATTTCAAATCTTCCGTTCGTTACTTCTACCGATTAAGTCCTTTCATTTGATTGCTCGATTTCGCGAAATGAACGCAACATATTGCTAGTACCGTGTCGTGCCCTCGTGACAGATAAGATGATTGACAATTTGCGTAAGCATCAGGCACCATATCCTAGGCGCCCTTTGACACCCTTTCCAGCTTCTACTCCCACTGAAATGTGCCCAGAAACACACGCGAGTGCGCTCTGTCGGGCCCTTTTTACTTTGTCACATCCGGAACACCACGGAACATTGGCCTACCGCGGTGGCAATGCTCGCTTGTCACCGACAGCCGACAGTAGAAGGAAGTGCCAGAAAGCGCGAACGCGTCTTTCGGTGCCGCGCTAATAAATGCTAACACCGGCACGTAATCATTCTTTGCGATAACGATCTCATATTTCTTCGTGGCCACCCTTGTACCGCTCACTCCTCCACCCCTCGAGCGTACCTCAAGATCTCAATCCATTTTCAGCACTAGCACCGTCGCCCCCCCTGGGGGAAAAGGAAAACGCCTTCCTGGCGCAACGTTGGACCCGGGAAACGTCGGGTACGGGTCGCGACGAGACACTCCGGTGACACACACCGGCATGTGGCAATCCGGTGCGCGGATCCGGTCTTGCCCAACCTGTCATTTATATGCCGCTGCCGTGGCAAATTGAGAAAAATAACACTCACTTAAAAACCGTCCACGCGTATCCGCCATGTTTGGCGTGTGTCGGGGCAGTGCCGAGTGGCAAACTCGCATCATCATGAGCCATGGGTCCCCGTGGTTCCCCCGGTTTGAAACGAAGCGACCGAGTCTAGCCAGTGCAGAGTGAAGGAAAGGAAGGAAGGAGCTGTTACCGCATGGCGCATACGTGGCGCTGGTCTTTGGTACGGACGGAGCAAAAGTCAAAAACAAAACGGGCAACGAAGTGCGAAAACAGATGCAAGGCATTTTGAAGGTCGAGAAGGTTTGGATATTCCCGGTGGTATTTGAGGTCGCACCCGCCGCCGGTACTGGCAGGAGCGCGCGCCTCCAAGTGAGTGTGGGATGACAGCGTCAGATTGCTGTCATATCCTTGGCGACAGGATGGCGTACTTTGCATTTCGCGTTGCAAATATTTCTACCAAACGTTCGCTTAAACAAAGAAGATGACATCAAAAGAGAGTTATTTTTGTTCATTTTAGTAACCTCTGAATGGACTACTGGAGGTTAATGCGTTTAAACATCCTATACCAATGACTTTAATATCGCATTAGAGCCTCCATTTTAGTCAACAATCCGCTTGCATCATTGCTCTGGCGTGTGATCTGCAAATCCATCGCTGAAGATTGACCGAAGCGACGCTTAAAAGCATTCAATTGCTCTGCATAATATGCTGTTATCGCCTCGTAACAAGTGATGTTGGAAGCACGATAAAGCGTCTAATGATTTCACACCAACCAAAAAAAACCCTCCCGATTCCGCAGCACACTGAACACGCTGCTGATTGGAATCATCGTCATTTCGGCCCGGTCGTTTATGGTGTCATAAATGTAAAAATGGCAAAACATAAACATAACGAGCAGGATATATGAGCCGGCGAATGGTACGTGGTGCCCGGTGTTGATCGATTTTTATCAGGCAATGCCAGTGCGAACGAAAAACACCTCTCATGACACCTTAGCAACCACCAAGCAGCTTCCCAAAAATAGCAAACGAGGGTGTGCCGTAGTTGTTGCCGATTATTTTGTGATAGCTCCGTGACACCGGCAATTAGAGCTCAACTCCCACGCGGTGGAGCATGGTGTATCGTCATTAGTCCCTGTTGTCGTTACCATATTGCCCCGCCGGAGCTTCGACTTCGACTGGATTGAAAATATGCCAGACATCCCTGCATCGTGCACCACCATTAAATACACAGCCGGTTCAAAATGTTGTTCTGTTCAGAATGCTCGCTTTCTGGCAGGAAAAATCCCTTTTAATTGAAATTCCAAAGACGTCGAGACTGTCGAGTTCCTTTCCTTGGTCGTCTGGCTGGCATTGCGTATTTAAATCCCCCACACCCCCCCGGTGTCTACCGGCACAACGCTACACCCAGACAAAAAGAGGGGGGATTGAAATGCAAAGCTTTCCGCATAGCATAACTCACCACGATTGCTCCAGGAATGCAAACATAAGTTTGCTTACGATTTCACACACGTTCCAATGGCGGCGGTGTGTTGGGTTGATTGCAGAAATTGTGGTTGCCAGTAATTTTGCGCTGGCTTGACCACGGTGACCGCAAGGCTTGCCAGTGGAATGGAAATCAATAATACGGAGAAAAATGAATTATTAACAGCGTGCAGCGTGTATCGTCACCTGCAACTAATGCTCGTCGGATGTTGTTAAGATGCTCATCAAAGCACTGCCGGGGGCAGGAGCCACCAAGAAAGTGTAATTATCTGCCCCAGACCACCAGACCGCCACTGGTACCGGCTGGAGTATGGAACATGAAGTGCATTAATGGCGGTGCAATGAAATTAAAGCATGACCATGACTTTTTGTGTGTGCGCATTTTCTACCATATCCCTGGGGAAGGCTAGGTGGGTGCTACTTGCGATACAGTAACACAAAAGGCGGTGTCCACTAATGTTCTTTCTTTTTCGCAACACCACCGCCACCACCGGGGCCTTAATGAGTTCTGCCGGGTACTGGGTAGTGTGTGGTAGTGGCTTGCACCAAAACAAGAAATGAAGTTTTATGGTTTAGTGTTTCCAGTGACGCACTGGTTTTATGCTTTCAAATAAATTACTCTCTTGAGATCAGGTTTTGCTAAGTGGTACGCAGCACCACCATTCATTAGTAGCTAGCGTGCCCCGTAGGTTTCGAATCGTTTTATTTGCTCTGTCCGAATCGAATGTGTTGCAGAGTGACACTAATTGCGCTAAGTGATACTGATATGATGGATAATGTTCGACCGGGAAAGGAAAATCAATTTTGAAGATTTGACAAGGTTTACCCCAAGGACTAACAAGGAAGGAGCTGCTTTTGGCCATGAACAAAGGGAAGAGCATGGCAACAGAAACATTCTTCTGATCGAGGAATGGAAGCACACCAGTAAACGACTTTTGTGTTGCAAGCATTTAAACAGCATTTTCAGAGGATTTTTAAATAAGAAAAAACTTAAAAAATCTTTTAAAAATTACCTAAGCTGCAAAGTTATGAAAAAAGGCTCAACACTATTTTTTTTAACTGAAAGCCATCTCACAACACTCTCATCATGCTGCATAAACCAATCCTGCGCTCACCGGTGGAGTCCTAATTGTTACAAATGTTCCCAATTTGAGTTGCTCCAACCCATGACTTCCACCACAAACCATTGAGCATCAAAGGCGTTGAAAGCTGGCAAATGGGAACAACGGTTTGTATGCCCTTACTGTGGCCAAACCAATCGATTCATCGGCTACATGCTTTGTCGCTTCACCAACGACTCCGTGGTCGACAAAACAAAGAAACAAAACCGTGCTGCAGCAGGAAAAAGGGATTTGTTGTCCGCCGCTTGATTGATCTAATCTTGAATGGGCGCTTCCAGTTCGCTTCGAACTTCACTTGGGAGAGAGAGTTAGCTGTTTCACTTTGTGCAACCAAGCCAAACACGGAACGATATAACAAAAAAAAACAAAGAAAGTGAACGTTGCACACGAACCCAGGGGATTCCTTTGTGCAAGCATTTGAGGAACGTGGGTTTCAGTTCCTTTGCTGCTGAGGATGCTGCTGAAAACCAACTCAATCCAGATCGAACCGTTACTTACGGAGTTTGTAGAAGTAGACCAAGTTTAAGCGGTAACTTTGGTCGGTTTGATTGAATTGAACTCGGCTTCAGATGTCTTGGCCGAGGATAATGGTGAATCGTGCCCGGACCTATGTTTTGCAACTCGATTCGATTCGCAGTTCAACTCAAAGGAACTCGTACCATTGACAACGTTAGACGATTCCACATTACGTCGATACTGAAATTACGTTGAAGCTTAGTAGCTACTTTAAAATATTTCTCAGGACATTTGAAGCATTTTCTAGCGTTATTTTAGTTGGTTAAATTTAATCATTATTTTTAAAACAATATATTGTACATCAGCAAATTATAAGCATACCTTCTGTAAATTCTCCATATATTATAATTAACTGTGCTCGAAAGAAATAAGTCGAGCTAATTTCGTTTGAGTAAATGTCACTTAAATATCCTTTAAAAAAATGTCCGCTCTCCCAGAACGTTAAAGTGCACTTGAAGGTCCTTAAAGCACTCGAGCAGAAGGTCTCACATGCTCCCGGGCCCTTATGCTTTATCCCAACCGCGTGCACATACAACAGGACGGACGGACGGGCGGGCAGGACCATGTAACCATTTTTCCGTGTCATTTTCCACGGCCACTTCCCACACTTAAGCTAATTTTAAATTCCATCATGGGAAATCAAATCGCTTCGCGTTCGCTTACTGCCGCCCGCCATTAGTCTGCAATCCAAGTCGGGGTGGTGTGGCGGCGAATTTTTAGCCGCAGACAACCTTTACTACGTTGCAATCGAGCGATGAATTTTTCAGCAGCCAGCATCAGTGTCAGTGGCATCAGTGCTCATCGAGGAATGGAACCGCCATCGTCGAGAGGAGCGAGATTCGACGCTACTTTGTCCAATCATCTCCTAAAGTTGGACACCCTTTTGGGGGCGCCAATTCTGTGGCCTTCGGATGCGGATCGAACGTCCGGTTTTCGGGCGGAACGACTCGGACTGTAAATTGCTTTTTACAAAGTCCTCCCGGACCCGTAGCGGCCCAGAATATGGCGGAATGCAGTCCTCCGTTCTCTGCTCTAACCACGGAGTAGCTCATGTTCCCGGTGGCTGAAAATTACCTGCAAACGTGTTTCCATCTGGGAAATTTCGATGAACTCGTCCACCATTCTCGTTGGCCAGTTGGCCACATATTCCCTTAGCCAGCCTGTGACCGATGGGGAGGAATGGACCATGTACGTCCGGGTTCCATGCGGATGATAATATCCCGTAGGATTTCCTGTGGCACTTCGGGATCCCCCGCCGCCCTTTGGTTGGTACCGCATCGTATCGGCATCAATGTATTAGCGTACCGCACGAGGCGCCATAAAGCTGCAACCCCGGAAGCAGGGCCGGATATATGAATACGACCTTCCTCCCCCCCCGCATTCCCTTCGACTTCCCCTGTTCCCCAGCATTCCAGCGCACTTGTTGGACCGCTGGTTTTATGATTAACTTTTAGGAAATCTATCCCGCGAATGGTGCGCTCCCTGCGATGCGGTTCGTATTCGTGTGGTGAAGTGACCTCATTTCCCGCACATTAATTTGAACTTGTTGGTGATTCACGGTGGCGTTAGCGAAGGTCGGATGGGCGGGCAAGCAGGAGGAGCACTGGTTCGGTCACTGGAGAGGAATAAAAAATAATAAAAACAAACACTCTCTCTCCCCACGCAGAGACTAAACGGCGGCAGGTCCCGCAGTCGGCACCGGAAGTCGGTAATTATGCAAACTTATTTCAAAACCATCCGGCTATGAATAATTAATGCCAATTTCAAACCGGGACAGCACCATCACAGTTACATCCCTGAAACCGGGGATGCGCGAAAAAAGCGAAACACTGCTGCACCCTGTTCTGAACGATGTGTCGTGCCGTTAATGAGCCACCATTTCCGCTGTTGATGCTGTTGTGGGATGCTGCGAGGAAGTGATGAAGTCGTTGTGAGGAGTTGGAGATCCAGCTCGTTGGTGACATGATCCGCCTCAAACTCATCATGCGGATGATTCGGATGGGACCGGGCGACGGTTTAAGTGACAAAATGAACGCCACAATTGATATCACGTCGATTGCAGCATTAAAGCATTGTTAGTTGTTGCAATGTTAGACACCGCGACGCACGCAGAGCATGCTACATTCACGTCTACGGAACAACAGCGGCCGATCGATACGTGGCTAATGCCTACAAACAACATTACTTACCTTCCATTACGCCACCAATATCGGCACGGCACCGTTGGCAGCATGTTTGCTCGCCCCGGGGCTAATAAGTCCTGCTCCGGCCAATTACTGGCAGTGCACGTGCAGTTCAGGTGGCGTTGGTTCGTCGCGGTCTTCGCACCACACCAATTGTTTATTTGCCATTTTGCCATGCCAGGATGCGAACTCGATCGTGGGCAAAGGATCGCGCCAATGGGCTAATTTGTATTCGCCATAGCTGTTGTCCAGGGCCCGGTCGGTGGTGAAATTGAATTATTTGAGTTAGTATCGGTGGATTAATTTGGGGGGTGGAGTGCTGGTAATGTGTGTTTGTGTTCGGTATTTGAAGTGCGCGTGACTGTGACTCACATTAAACTGTTGCTTGATGGTACAGTACAATTGTGGACCTTTATTACTCGATCGGCCATCAGGGGGGAAATTGAAAAGCAACAGAAACACCGCAATCAATGTTTTTTTTACAACGCCATTCACCATTCGATGTGATATATTTTACCTCTAACCAATTGCATTAAACAGCCCAGCAATATAGAGTCCCTTGCCCTGCTGCTGCGATGGTTTCCATTTGCACCGAATCGGAAGACATCTCGGGCACGATAGCACCTAAGACAAGACAACGGAGATGTCGAAACGAAATGTAATATATCGCGCCCAACACGCCCGGGAACGGGGCCGGGGGCTGATTGTACTCGTTGCTGCGTTCCGTTTACTTTTGTCCTTTGCTTTCGCCCACAGCTTCGTCCTAAATTTCATTTCATTTTCCGCCATTTCGGTAGGTAATTGATATTGGGTTTCGGAATTTATTGGCCACCGCATGATTTACTGCTCGGCGGCATGCGTCTCCATTCCGCTGCTACTGCTGCTGACCTGGTGAGCAGTGCCCGGAATCGAAACAACCGTGTTCTTGCCTTTTCGCAGTTTCTACGTTCCGGTGTACACCACGAGGGGCACGATGCGAGTGATGATGCTTGTGCATTTGGTGCAGAAGCTCCCGGACTGGATCGCTGCTGCAAACGCACAGTCCGTATTGTACGGCGATGCATTGCAGTGGGAATTCATTAGTTTGCTGAACGACGAACGGTACATTTGCATAATTGAATAACTTGCCAGCCTCAGAGCTCTAACCTCGGCTCCATCCGTCCGAGGTTGCTGCTGTTGCTGCTGCGCGATTGGCCGCGATGCGCCGCGGATGGATCCCCTCGGAACATGAGGAATTGTTCGTTATTCATCAGCTAGATGTGCCGGTGTTGTAGGGGAGGGATGCAGTGTGGCGTTGCGGTTGAAACTAGTGCTCGGCGTCATAGAAAAGATTTATTCAAATTTTGCTACATTTAGGGTGATCGCACCAATTGGACCGGCCCTGGGAAAATGGTGAACTTAACGAAAATGAGAAATGTTTTATTTGTTTCCGGTGCTTTTTCTCGCTCATAAAACCCATCTCTAGTATCAACTGTGATTTCCATCAACATAACTTTCGGAAACAGTTAAATCATCTGCATCCATGCACCAATAAATTCAAAGCGGCAACAATAATTGTCGACGAAGCATTAGAAGCGTGTTGCACAATGGCAAGATAACCCAAAAATAAACCGGAAACCAACAGGCGTAAAGTTTAATGCGGAGGAAAAACCAATCAACCTTTGTTCGTGCTGCATCTCACATACGTGTGAGCAAATGCAAACTAAAAACACGGAACCCTTTGTAAATATTTTGATCCCTTCGAACCATCGCTGCGAGGGCTGCATCGGGGACTGTGTGCTCGATAACACAGCATATTCCATTAATTTGATTTATTTACCTTTTGCTGCCTAGTGCTGCACGAGTACAGTCCTGCAGGATTTCTCTCATGATCCGAGGCAAAGTCTCAGATTTTCCATTGGTAAACACTTGCCACGGGGATATCGGTTTCTTCAGGTGAGCAAATCCCAGATGATTGAAATAAAAGGATCACATCGAACAGGATAACACGTGCACCCAGGCAGAGACTGCAATTGAGCCGTGATTTAAGTTGCAATATTGATTCATCGGACGGTTTGTTGCCCATTTTTTTCAAGAAACTAATCTAATCTGAAACTATTTACTAGTCAAATTAAGGCTGCATTAAAATACGAGCACCACAAATAGAGCTTTTATTTGATTTAGAACGATGTAATAACTATAATAAACATTGAAAAGATATCTAGCAACTCAATCAATCACAATGATTATTCCGCCTGATATCATTAAAATCTTCACTGCGAGTTGAGCAGAACACCCTCAACCAAACCACAAACCATGGAACGTCCTTCTAACGAATAGATTGACGAGTTCTCTAGAACTCTCGTGTTCATCGTGAGTTAGATGAAAGACTATTGAATTGATTTACCCCTACCGTCCACATGACTAGCTGTTCATGCTGCAGAGAACACGCAAACAGCAAATCAATAATAAACATCCCAGCACGGTCGTCCACCAGTCCAATGCCTGGCTGCATACGAACCAAATGGCAAACGACCGCAACCGATGATTATCATCGCCATCCGGACGGACACACGTATCGTGCCCGAATGACAGATGAGATTCGATGTCCATCCGTCCCCGGGAATCGCGTGTTGTTCTCCTGTCATGGCCGTTCAGGCCGTCTGCCAAATCTTCCCTCAGCCATTGACATGACGGGGAGAGGAAGCAAAAAAAAACGATTAGGAATAAAATGTGCATCCACTGGGGGGCGCAGACCGGCAGACGGGCACACCGGAGCACAAAGCACGCCATACAGTCGACCGAAACTCGATAACTCATTTAAGGGCACTTGCCGGACATTGATTGAAGGGTTTTAGCCCAAGGAAACCATTAGCGAGGACCCGGCGGGTGCTCTTTTATTTTATTCCCTTCGTCGTGATCGATCGGATAACCCAGGGACGCGTGAAATGGCCGGCTACCGTCCGTAGCTCCATCTCTTACTCAACCCAACTCACCCGAGTGTGCAGTAGGAGACTTACGCAAGCTTACGCACCAGTTTTTCTCATTCAATGAAATGCAAAGGAAACCGGATTATTCCACTGAAAAGCACATTCATATGTTTTATTTCATCATAGCTTGTTGGCGCAATACACAGAGATCGAAGCGAAGAAGCAAAAACGGAGACGGAGATAGAATATTAGACGCGTATCTATCCTACTAGCGGAGTACTACTAATTCGATGCGGCCTAGCGAATGGGCAGATGATGAGATCATCGCCACTTCATCGCTGGGGCCGCTTGGTTCGTTGTGTTGTGAAACATTATCCAATTTACAGATGTTTGGATTTTTCAAAAAACAATAAATGACAGATTTCGCATTGCATAAAGCGTGCTGCTACATGCTGCTATCAAACGGAAAATGCTTATTCCTAAATATCCATCGATGCTGTAAGCGCGAGATGCTGCAGCAGTGTAGCGCTGTTCTACGTCTCATCCGCAGTCGGCAGTTGAACTGGAGCTACCGCTGAGCTCCTCCTGAGTCCTCATGAAACCTTGTTTTTTTGGCTGGAATTTAATCTCCTTCGTGGACGTCTCCGCCGTAGTCACCACACTTGCTGACATTTTTCTGGAAAAAAGACACAGAAAGGGAAAGAGATTTCAAAAACAGCAAAAGATATGCGTAGCGTACGAAAGTTCTTAAAGGGTGAGTTAAGGAACGATTGGCTGGAAACCGATGAGGGAAATACAATTTCCGTCCCTCCCTGGGTGCGACTGCGTCCGACATGTGACAATCTTCATTGATGAACGAGCAAATGAAATGTAGGAATGGAGGGCCAAAAAACTGCAACATATGGAAAAGTTATTTTCGTGCAGCATTCTGCAGGACAACGAAAGAAAAAAAAAAAAGATATGGAATACCTCCCAGAACGAAGTCAACACTTGACATTACGCATTCTTTCCGTGGAAACGGCACGCGTCGCTAATATACCTGAATCAAATATGCAAACAGCCATTTAGGAGGCAATTTCCCAATTCCCGGAACATTTCAATCTAAAACTCTTTGATGATCGTACCGGTGCTTTCCCTTTCCCGCGTTTGGCGCGTCGAGCATCTGTTTTCACTTCATTAAATGAATTGCGTATGTTGAACGCTTCGGGGAAATAGCTCGTCGTCGTCGTCGTCGTCGTCGTCGTCAGCGCAGGGATGCGAAATGAGAAAGAATCCCAAGCTCAAGCTCAAACGTTACACCGGGCATGGCATAGCATAGGTTGGCGCGTGGTGCGCGTGGTTAATGTGCGTGCGGCCGTACGACGGAAGACGGAATTGACGGTAAGTAAATTATTCAAAATCAACATTAATCTGCATATTGACGATGGGTATTGGAGATGGCGGTAAGAGGGGGGACAGGGAAGCGCGCCAGGCTCCGTTCCATCATGTCACATTTTCGAACACCAACGATATAACCGGAGACACCTGAGTAAACCGTTGTCGTTTCTGACGGTACACCGGATGGTGGTACGCTAGGCTGATGCCTAGGCTGATACGGTGCGTCGTCTGATGTTAACTTCTAAGTTCTTCCGACGAGGATAACATGACATGAGTCCGGAAGACAGCTGAAGAATGATACAGAGTTTGTGTGCGTTTATGTGTTCGTGGCATCGCACAAGGATCTGATTTTTATCGGAAAACAAACGATCCACTGATGGCCAAATTTCCGTTCTGGCATCGGTAGCAGCACTCTTCTCGTTTGTGAAGCGGGCGCTTGTCAAAAGCTCTCGTTTGTGCTGTCCTTCACTGGCAATCCGTAGTCCGTCCGTAGTCCACCAAAGTGTGAGCATACTGGACATGCTGCTCTACGGGGAAACTGCTTAACGGTGCGTCAGAATGTGGTCAGTCACTGAAGGCTTACCGAATCTGCAAGATAGATTGGCTTAAATCCCCTGCAGATGCAAAGCGGTGGTCCATGGTTGGTTTTTGCAGTTGCTTAACTCCGCTTAAGCCCCGTACCTGACCGATTTATGTAATACCGAGCATTTATTACGAACGAGTGCAGACGAACGAGTGCAGACGAACGAGCGAACGAGGCGGAAGGATTAAAACAACTTTTAACAAACCTTGTTACTGACGCTGGATGCTGGATCTGGCAAACAGGAACTGGGACCCGGTGTGTGTTGACAAAAAGAGACATGACAAAGAGAGACACAAACAAACAAACGGGACACGGGAGAAATCTATCTCACATTTACGTCACGATCCACATCAGCCTGGCACGGGAAGGTACCGGGCATGTAATTAGCTACCGGTGATGTGCCTTCGGGGCTTTGTGCGCGTTCCGTGGCGCGTGGTACACCGGAATCCCTGGAGGGAATCCTGCTTGACAGTGGCAAAGAAGTATTTGGTTAATTAGCAAATTTTGCTCCAGTTTTGGCCAAGTTGCTAAGTAATTATCAAAACTCAAAATAGAGCTGTGTGCATGCTGGCTGAGAGCTGAGCCACCGCTGGTCCCCAAATGATTGTGCAGAATGCTGGCCGCTGGCACGCTCTGCTTCTGAGAAAAGCATCAGTCTGCCTGTCTGCAGGGTGTTAGAACCTGTGCCATTATATCCCACTTGCCATTATATTGCGAGTTAGAAACCGAGATCGTACTATATATGGCATTACAGCTCATTTCAACGACAGTCTGATTTACTCTAAATTAAGAACAGACATATTGTCCTTCATGAATTCTAATAATTTCTTTTGTTTAACACAAAACAAAACACAACAAATACGTTGATTAGAACGACGCGATGTGACAATGAAGCTGCAACAAACGAATGCCTACGGTTCCACGCTGTAAAAACAAAACAAATCTAATCGGATAGAAACAGAAATGCAAGACAACCACCCACCACCACCTGCAACTCAAGACGCTATCGCTACAAAGAACGAAATACTCAATCTATATGGTAATGAGTACTCGGCAGACATGCAGGCCGACATAGAAGGCCGACAGAGCCACCGAGCCGTCGAGTTCACGATTACGCGGTGATAAACATCACCACCGCTCTCCACGGCACAAAAGGACAATTCGTCAGGGAATGTGCACCAGAACGGCGATTCCTCGGCGAACACAGCAACACAAAAACAGCAACAGCACAGGGCCGTAGGGATTGGCAAGGAATTTCAATTAAAAAAGCAAAAACTCTTCCACCCCTAGGCCCCTAAGGCCACCTCAGCACTCGCCGGGAGGTCGCGGCATGCGGTTTAGCGATGACAAAACCCGGTCTACCGGCAGTGGCAGTGGCACTGGCACTGGCACTGGCACTGGTCCTGGTGTGTGCAAAACCCCATTTGTGTATTCCTTCTTTATTTCATTTAAATATCAAACAAAAATTCATCACCGTCTGTGGCAGTGACGGTCCGTAAGCGATAGAGGCCAGCCATCG
>NC_064877.1:11847500-11877500 GCF_943734665.1 Anopheles aquasalis
GATAAACAACTTCCGACTCCGAGCCTCTGAGCTTCCGAAGACAAAAACATTCCGAGTGGCCACCGGGGATACTACTAAGAACCTAGAAGGAGTGTCTTTCTGCCCCGCTACCTCAAACGGTTGATCACTTCTTCTGCTAGCCTGAATGATTGATGAAATACACTTGCATTCGTTCCCCGTTACGGCCGTACGGACTAACGTGTCGCCCCTCACACGACTCACCGATTCCACCTTCCAAGATCAAGGCATCTCCTTCGTCTGCGCCAGGAGTTTGCCGAACGAGTGTGCCTCTGAGTGCGTTTGTCAGCAGTGGGTGGAGCAAGAGCCTAGAGCAACAACACTCTGCCACAGCAGGTCGATAAGAATCTCTGCACCTTCCGGGGCGCAAAGCAATCCCGGGATCGCGCGCGATAGACCCTGTTCCTGTTCCGGGTAGCGAGGGGAACTCCTCGGGCAGAGGACTGCAGGCGGGGGGGGGGGGACTGCCTTGGGGACTGACAAAAGGGAGACCCAGAGTGAGATTGATAATCACGCAAAGCTTTCGGAAATTGAGCCATCTAATATTCATCGCCCAGCAATGGGCTAGCAATGAGTCTCCGGAGGCGCTCGTGGCCGCTGACTACGTGGCAAGGACCCGTGGTGGCGTGTATGTGGCTTCACCAGGTTCTGTGTGTCTTTCGTTCCAATCTCCGGCGTAAGCACAGGTGTTTGTCGTCGTCGCGTTCGGTGCCATTGTTGCCCGGCGCGCCCCCTAAAAGGAGGATGGTCCCAGAGTTTTTTCCTTCCTTTCTCCAACAACTCCCCAATGCCACAAGACAAGATGTGCTCAAATATTTGTTTTCGTTCAGGTATGCTGCTCCTTGCTTCGAGCTAATTTCTGCGCTCGCTCGCTCGCTCGCTGTCGAGTATGGCCGACTGCCGACTGCCGGCTGCCGGAGTCCATCCAATTTCTGCTAATAAATTATTTTCTGTTTTTCAGTCGGAGCAACAAACATGTCTGCAAGGGTACATGTTGGGTGATCGCATCCCACGGCGCAAAGTTACGCGCCGGATGCTTGTTTTCCAGTTCGATTCATCAGACAAATTACAACCAAACATACTGCCATGGGTTTTCTTAAAAATTAACTGGTGGGTATATCTATTATTGAGCCAGATTCTTGGGAAATTTGAGTAAAGGTCAAAGATTATGTGATTTCTTCTAAGGGTTCCAAATAGGTCGACGCTTCTTGGAAGAAATCAACATCATCAGCAACTCTCCAACTCAAATCCTTTTCCCACCATTTTTCTCTTTAATTTAATTCCATTGGAATACCGAACCAACATGGAATTGATGACTAATTTGTTGACACGCTTCCATCCAACCGCCCTTTTATATATCGGTCAATCGGTTCCATCGATCTGACTACCGGGCTCACCCCTTTTGGAATAGATTAATCAACAAAACGCATTTAATGTCCAGCTCTTCTCTCTTTGATTGCTTGTTATATTGATCGTTCGTATACGGATAGATTGATTGCAAAGTGGGGAGCAGGATAGAAAGCGAAACTCGACGATGATTTGAGTTGCAGACAAATGTTACCTCGTCCATGATATGTTGCTATAGGACGCCTAGTTTATGTGAATACAAATGTGTCTCCATATAGAAGAGCTTTAATTACTCTGTCAGGGGCTTCGCATTATGTTTTATTCGATGTTTTAATTATGCTTAAAGCGAACAGGTTTGAAGTTATGGGATGATGGTGAGAAAACAAGCACAGATTAAGAAGGAAAGAAAAACAGACAACAGAAGAAAGTGGAGAAGTGCCAAGTAGAAGGACAAACGATAGCCCACATCATCTACCATAGAGGTAATCGAGGCATGCGGGGGTAAACAACTTTACTTCCATTTTCTAACCACAAAAGGGGGCGTCCCTTTTGAATTCCCTTTTTGGCGAACTTATCTGGCTTAAACAGCTTATTCCTATGCGGATTTTTGTTTTACGAGCTGCCCTAACGCCTCTCCTACACCGATTGCCTTAAACGACGAGAATTACGGCTCCATAAAGACGGCGCACATGGTGGTCGCATGAGGTCAAACATAATTTGAAGCTTCCCTTTCGGCCCTTCCGATTGTGACAGTTCCATTGGGGGTCCGTTCCGTTCCGACTCGTGCATGGCTGGAAAACGTTTGACACGTTCGCTTCGCCATCATTATTGTTTTATTTACAGCAATTATGCATGCTAATGGGTCACTGCAGACGCCAGCGGACTCGCCGTGAAGACGTCGCCGTAATTTCTATTCGCAGCTCCCCGCGCCCACTACACTTGGATCAAGGACCAACGCACAAACACTCATGCACACCTTGGGGACACTCGATGTAATGCTGTACTTACCTTCTTCTCATTCTCCTCCACACAGAGGCCGGAACCATTAACTTAAAATCACTCGTCGGTAGTTTTTGGCGCTAAACTCCACTCAACTCAAACGCTCTCGTCGTCGTGTACGTAAAATAGTGGTACAGTGAGTGCCATAAACTTTATGTAAATGTTTTAAACAAAGGTGTTAAAAAATTACGGCTTATTGATTAGGTTCCAGCAGAAAGGAAAACAGAAGAAAACGAACGGTGGCCTGTCAACTGAATTGACCAAAAAAAAACAAAGGACAGGGCGGATGGATGATTCGCATCCGCCCTTTTTTCTCGCTCTCTCCCCAATACGGCTCACATGACGGAACACGGCACACACACAGTCACAAGCACTAGGCCAGGGGGTGGATTTGGTGGTGCGGGAAGCGTGGGCGTGAAAAACACGCACCAGACGCGTGGCTGCCGTTCAGCAGCGCTCACTTCAGCTGCACAGCTCGACTACGTGCCCGTGAGTACGACCACTACTGACCGACCGGCTGTCGGTGCTTTTGATACGGATCGGGCGTCCCAGGGCGCACGCCACAGCATCGAGCCACAGCCTCGATGGCCATGGCAACACACCCGAACCTGGCACGAGCAGCTCCATTTCTCGCATCCCGTTATCCTTGCCGTTATCGCCGGCGACTTATCGTGACTCTCGCGCGCTCTCGTTCCGGACTTCAGGAGAGCGAGAGAGCAAACATCGAACACCAACTGGATGGTAGTGAGGCGATCGATTGTAAACGTCGCCCATCGGCATCACATTTGCTGGTTTCTCGGGCACGCGGAGCATAGTAGGCAGTGCAGTGGCTCTCGAGAAGAGGCACGATGTTCTAAAAAGGCGTGTACTAAAACACGAACCACTCGGTGAGTAGCAGACCGTGCTATAAAATTACTTAAATTCTCTCACTCTCTTGTGGAACACACGATACCGTAGTGCAGTTGAGAAGGGGTAAAAGATAAACAAGTATTAAAAGAGAGAGAGAAACAGAGAGACAGAGAGACGAAGAGAGTCGCTCTGTTGAAGACCTTCATCTATAATTTAGTCACGACGAGGCCCTAAACTAGGATGATTGCTTGCAAAGAATCGTTGAGCAGACATCACGCTAGTACCATATGATTGGACCAATCATGACACAAAATAGAGGGCCTGAGTTTTCTTCAAATAAAAGTTTTTTTTTATTTCGATTTTATAAACCAGAAAATAATAGTTCAAGGCGATACACTTCGAAATCACTAACTGCATCCGGTTCCCAAAAAACAAAAACAAAATCAAAGAGTGAACCTTCGCAAGGGCCCAGCCACGCAATCACGCGGCCATTAAAGTTCATCGGTCGCCTCATCTCGATTGGCTTTAACCGGAGGACATTAAATTCGATTCGCTGCTGCGTTAGGCGCTAGGGGCCTCTCGTTCTCTCGCCTCCAATTAACGCCCCGTGTCTAATTCGCCTTCCGATTCGAAGCTGGAAGCTGTTCCTCCTGTTCGTGTTTCCTTTCTTTCCACTTGGCCGTGCATAAGATTTACAATCATTATTAAGACGTCAACACGCTTACAAACGATTATGCAAACGAACGAATCGAGTTTGGGGAAGATTGGAAATTAGCGTTTGGACAGTACAACGCGATCCCAGTAGCCCCACGAAGCATACTTTTCTTGTGTAGCCCAAGGAATGCTTCGATGGTTGGCGCTACGTAGCAGTCGAATGCTTTATTCAATCGCTTTTATTTGAATTTTTGGTGGCAACCAACAACGCTACACTGACCAATAACCATTCCGTACCGCAGGCAGATAAATTTTTTTTTACCACCAACATATTTGCAGAGGTACCGCGGTGCGGCCACACCAACGACTGCAGCGAGTTTTTGGGAAGCAATCGCCCGCAGTCTTTAGTTTCCGCGAATAATATTTCAGGAATTTCCACGAAACCATAGCCGGTGCTATGGGATCGGCGATGCGAGGCTCATCGGCTTCGTTGCGCAGGTAAGCACCCTAAGCCCTAGGCCACTATGCTTACAGCGTAGCATACCAGCATCCAAACATTGTCCATTTGCACAAGCTATGCAAATAGCTTTTCGGCCCAATTTGGGGCCCAGTGATGATCAGCTTATTAACGGGCATTCTACGGTCCGGTCGCTCTCGCACCCACTGCAACCGTGTCCGTTTTTCGCTCGTTAGTTAGCATTCGCCCCGCTCGGATAGACACGTGCATCGGAAAAGTGCTTCGAAAATTTTCACAAAACTCGTTCCGTCCATGTATGAGTGTAATCAGAATGTGTGAGCCTCGCAAATGATTGCCTGTTGGAAGGGCTGGAAGCAAAGTGGAGGATGATGAGACGGAAACGGTCAGCCAAGGGATCAAGGACAGGTTGAGCGCATACTAAACCCTCTTCTTCCTTCCCGGCCCGGCCCACTCGTCATTACGGGAAATGAAATTGGAAATTCAAAAGCCTCCGGAACAACACCAGGCACGGCTCGCATAATCGCGAACGTGCGTGCGAACACTGGATGCAACCATGGTTACGGTGAGTTGGAGGGGTTTTTTGCTGCACCAATCCCGTGAGCGTGCACCAACCAACAGCAGCAGCCAGCAGTAGTAGGCCCGAGTTGCTTCGGTGTTGCTTCCGGCGCCGGCTGTCGGCTGACCAAACAATCATGATAATCTTCACGTCGCCCAGACCTAGGCGTTGGGCCCCCGGGAGGGGTCCGGTTACATGGCGAGAGGATGGAGAGACGATTTCCAATTGTTTGCCCGGCGCGTGTTTTGCCCCAAAATACCATTCATCCGGTACCATCGGCCACATTCCATTACACGCTCGAAATGAGTTATTCCGGCCATCGTATTACGAGTGCACTAGGGTTGCCGCTCGCTGAACACCTTACCAGGGATTGGATAATAAAGGCCTTACTAGCAGCATGAGTGCGAGAGAGCATGCGCCTCCATCATGATTCAATCATTTATGGACTTTTCTCTTTCCTCTTCCAGTAATGTAAATCAATGCACCAGGAAGCCATCAGGGATCGGTTGAGGGATCGAGATCGGAACGTCAACACACAGTTACTTCCGAACCACTTCAAACCACATAAAACGCTTCGGTTCGGTTCGCCAGCGAGCTAAATTCGATTCGAAGCACTCCCGTGGCATCTCGCGGGCTGTAATTTAATCTAGTCATCCGGATGTTGGCACAGTAGTGGCATCGCGCACTTCATATTACATTAGCGCTTAAGTAGTTTCCGATCCGCCTTCGATACGATGCGCTGCAGCCTGAAGATCATGGCTGGGAGGATGGATGGAAGTCAGGACGAAACAGAAAACGCGGAAAGAACGTGGTACCCGCGCCCTCTACTCAACTTTACTCATCACTTATCCAACCTCGCGATCTCTTCTTCTCTCTGGCACTCGATTCTCTTTGTTTTTATCTCGACATAAACCGTGAGACTTACCGCGGTGACATACAGTTTCATCGCCTGCTATGGCGGATCGGATTCGGGCACATGTTGCTTGCCTACTGCTCCTTACGGTGCTGCTTACCAACTGATAGCAAACTGTTGCCGGCACGCCTGCTAAGTTATTCATTTATTTTATTTACTACACTTCCCTCCGCATCCCACCCATCAGACCGCGGCCCACCCAAGAGGGAGTCAAAATCTTCTGTCACATTTTGCTAATCAAACAAGCGCGCGGTGTCATCCACCAAAAACCACCCACCGCGGTAATCATCTTAAAACAGCTACCAGCAACATCCTTCCAGCCAAGATGCTGCCACGATCTGCGGCCCTGTCATCCTTCCGAGCGGTAATCAATCATGAGCGAGCGCGGACTAACAGCCAGCCAGGATGACGCTCAAAGACGCGCTGGCAGACGCTGGCACTGGATGCTCGAAAACCGCGCTAGAAAAAAAAATGGAAAAACCCGAAAAACGGGAACTTTACTGCTGCTCCGGTGGCACACCGCGGACCGCGCATCTCGACGAAGTATTTCGCAGTTAGTGGTTAAGCAGCTGCAACGCTACTCCAGTCCCGCCACCTCACCCACTGGGTGATGCGTTCCAGTACCATTTTGGAGCAGCTTTTATAGCTTCAACACGATATCCTTCGGTGCTGGCCTAGATAGCGGCGAGAGTGTGGTGAGCGATGCTTCGTTCACTTCGGGATCTCATAACGGTCTCATACTAGTTTGGAATAAAATTTTAATGCAATCCACCCGCGACTCCTCGCGGCGGATGATAGCGGTGGTCCGGCTCCCCAAAAGCTAGCGAGCCAAGAGCAACGGCTTAACCGTCGTTTTTGAAAAGCATGTTAAGTTGATGGCAAAAGGGAATTCTTCGGCAGCTCTTCTGCGAGTCGAAACCGCCCCTCGATGGCTATTGGCCGCAAGAGAACGACCCAATAGAACGCTGTAATCATCTTAAAGGTTTATCAAACCTCACGCAGCAGCAGCAGCAAGAGCAGTAGCACTAGAAGCACCACTAGTATCATGCTAGACGAGCTCAATTAGTCTACGAACTCGAGCACTGGAGAAGGAGTCGTATCGCTGTCCTGCTAGATTGCTGCCCTCGTATCACTCCGTCCGGTTTGCACGGTTTTGTATCTCGGATTTAATTGCGTAAAAGCACCCAATGATGGCAATGATGATGATGCTGGTGAGTAGTACCGTTCTTGACGATCGGAATCGATTCCTGAACCGAGCCATCCTGGAGGTCACGTGCTTTGGGTCCGATTGCAACCGATCCGTGTGCATACGAATCCAATGGGACACTGCAGTGCCATTTGCAGTGTGTCATCGGTGGCCAAAAGGGAGACCCAATTCGAAGAAACATGTCAGCGTGTCATCAAAGCGACCGTGCGTTCGAGCTCACGTCAAGAATAGCTTAAAAGAGGTATTAGCATCACATTCTGGGAGGAATTGGAGCTTTTGTTTGTGGTATTATTTTGCGCAAAATGAGCTTACTTGATCGACATGATGCTATGATGCTTTGCTGATGGTTCTAGGCGTTCGTTCTTTGTCTCTTATTTCCAAGGAACATCTTGACGTAAACATTGCCTTCAGTTACAGTACATCGCGGTCAATAATGAATGTGATGCTTCCATTATTCCACCGCTAGTAGCTAGTATTCCGGGCTATCGGGGCTAAAAACAATTGGATAATTGGGCCTTTTCGACAAGCCATTGTCGTCGTCGCACCCGTATCGCACTTGATCTACTTCAGCTATTTAATTGGCCATTCCCGAACGTGTAAAAAGCACGTCTTTAAAACAATAGAAACCACCCCCAGGGGAAACCATATGACGGCGCTGAGGCAATGTCTTCCCCCCCCCCCGGTACCGTAAACCGTTTCCTACTTTGCATATCTTCCACCCTTCCACCACCGCCACTGCCACTGAAGATGTTGGCAGAGTGGGTGCCAACGTAAAAAAGGGAAATAAATAAATAATACCAGCAAAAACGACGAACTCCGCCCGCCGGTACGTCGTTCCGTACGTTGTTGGAAGTAATACGTGCACTGCATACAGAGAGAACGAGCGACGGCGACCGTATTCCAACCGGGAAGGAGCATGTTGTGCCCGATTGGTACCCCGGGCCTGGGACTGTCAACAGACAGAGGATCCGCCATCGTGTAGGCCTCGAGATCTATGCGGGACCCCAAAGGACCATGCGCTGGCTCGACGACGACGACGACGACGACGACGAGGGTACATTAAAATATGCAGCTGCACGAGACGAGAGACACTGGAGCAGCATACTCACCCCCATTGGCGTGCAGTTGATGGTGATGATTAAATTGTGCTTCCGTTTTAATTGCTAATAGAACCTGTATGGAAATGCCACCCATTCCGTTCCATTCCATACCGTTCCAGCCCGTCTACAATGAATGGTTAATTGGGAAACGGTTCTGTTCTAGAGGGCACGCGCTGCAATACTGGCGGCATTTTGGTGGCGTGGATGTGTGATGGGGTTTTATAAAGCCTTTAATGTCGTTTCTAGGGATCGCTATCGATGCTGGATGTTGTGATGTTATGATGATGTTTCACTTGCCACGACCCTGTGGACCCTCTGGCGTCACTGATACGCTCCGTGCCGTGCGTTTGCCTTTTCGCTCGTTCTCACATGCGTTCAATTTGAATTACGAGCGAATGGATTAAACCGACTGTGTCTGTATTTCAAACAATGAAATGAGATCACCGTCGGGTGCATATTGATTTTTGCTTCGCACTATCATGCATTAAGGGGGTCAGGAGCAGGTGGAAATGTTGCAAATATCGGTGATGGACTTTTGGTTGCTGATCAAATTGAATTTATTATACGACCTGGAACACTCACTCGTGTATCCTGGTGCAGTCCATTGTTTCAATCAGTATTTCAATTGTTGGATGATTATGTGAACAAATGATAATTGAATTGAAAACTGTCTCTACCTGAACTTTAAGCCCAAAATGTATACAGAGCAACTCCTGTACTGTTCTAAAGCATTTCAATTACATTACTGGCTAACTGTAGCATGGAATATTGTTACCGGCACGTAAAAGACAATCTTATCCATTTGCCATTCACTCAATTCTCTTTCAATTTGCCATCCAAAGAAATCCTTCATTTCTCCATCACCGAATGGCCACTTCGGAGCAGCTGCTGCTGCTGCTGGTGGTAGGTTGGCTCACCGGTAAATGGCACCCAAGGTGTTAGAGGCAGAAAAGGGGAAACATCCCAACGGTTCCCAACGGTTCATGTGTCAATAAGAAGTTAATCAAACCCATATCCCCATCACCGGTCAGCATCACTGGCTGAAGCAACTTTGCGAGCCCCCAGGGGGACACCCGGGGACCGCCGAAAGCATCCCGCAGCCGAAGGAAAGCGAAGATTGGGTTATGAGCGTAGCGTCCTTTTCCCTCGGTTTCCTTCTCGGCTGCCTGGCCTCGGGAAACCTGGTTAGGTGATGTCTCACCGATTGGATAAAACTCAACGTTTGCTGTTACGTAAAACTATCATCGATGAGCACAAACGACAGCACACACCGTTCGCCCTCTGGACGATCTGCCTTAGGGCAGGATAGGAGTTTTTGAAGAAAATATTTCAACCCATCTCCACCGGGTGGCCATTCCAAACCATCCAAGAAGCCGTTGACTTTTGAACTCTCTTCTACCGTCGTCCTTCCGGTCTGCCAGTTTCTTTGAGGACTGCTTCGAAGGAGCCCAGTGGCCAGACCTTCGTCAAAACTCGCAACAACATCAGGAAGTGGCCCCCGAAATGATCGTGATTGATAGAAGAAAACATTTCACGCCCTTCTAGGAAACCCTTTCGGGCCTGCCCCTGCCCCCCCCCCCCCCCACCCTCTCCAGGCCTTCATCGTCTTACGCATCGGCACATAACGTAACCAGCTGGTCGGAACAACAGCTACGAGGACGACGACGAAGTAGATCGATTCCCTCTAGGAGATGGCGTGGAAATCAGAATTCGATTTCCCGGCCATACCCACTCGGTTCGGGGCATGGGAGGTTGGGAACCTGATATGCTGATGATATTGGTATTTGGGGAAATTACGAAATGATAAGGGATATACGATAGCCATCTAGCAACGCGTCCAACCTTACCGGATGCCAACTGCTGCTGCCGATGTTGTAACGATCGGATTTTCGTTCGATTTTTCCGGCCCATTCCCACCGGGGAAGTTGAAAGGAAAGGGATGCAGTAATTCGTCCCCCCTCCCGCCACCAGATAAAACATGGCTTATCCATTTGATTACGAAACAATACGTGTACGATTTGCCCGAGCTTACTGTCGACTGTCATCGTTTAATTCTTGGTACCGCGTCGACGACTGAAAAGGGGCTTAAACTATTGGAGGCTGTAGAAAGCATAAATCCAGCCATCCATAGCAGAAACATATGGGCCACGGTTGATAAGCAATAATGCCATGGGGGGATGGCCGGTTGGTTGGCTAATCGGCTGGCGACCTCTTGTCAAGTGTTTGCAAAACGATTAGTCAACGGCCACATCAACGCCAACCATCGGGACAAAGGACATCGCATCAAAAAACGTGTCTGCGTGTGCGTTGGTGAAAGCCTTTCCACCAACACATTGCCCCTCGCCGGTGTTGACCGAGAGTAATAAATTAACGCGACGCCACATAAATCTTTCATCCATCATGGATTCGATCGCAAAGCGGTGCGCGGCCAACCGTGGAGGCAAGAACGATGGCCCCACATATTGCTCCCTCCGCCAGAGAGTAACGTCCTCGACCATTTGCTTCGCGTCCACCGTCCAAGCGTGCGATAATTTCATTTTGAATAAATAAATTAATATTCAATCTGATAACCCCGGGATTCCGTAATCGACAATCAACAGTATTTTCGTTCAGAGAGAAAGGTGTCTCGAAATGGATGGAGGATTTTTTTCCCCTCTTCGTAAACCACACCAGCATCCAGGCCAGGATGATCGCGAGAACCAGCAGACCAGTCCGTGTCTGTTTGATCTTTGGAGGTGAGCACCAGAAGAACACCTTTGCTGGTGACAGCGTGAAGTGAAGCGCTCTTTGTGTTTCAGCAGCACCGCCACCAACGGTGCCACCATTGTTTGCGCTCTCGATCTGGCCGTTACACACATATGTTGACCACCGGATCCCTGGCACCACCCTGCCCCTTCCCCTGCCCCTTTGCTTTGCGCAAATATGAGCGAAAAATGAATGATTAATTGATTTCACTCTTCGTATGCGCCAGCCCGGGCCATGGCGGGCCGGTCCCGGACCGGGATAAATTTACTCACAAGTAAAATGAGAACCGGGTGTGTGTCCGCCGCTCCCAGTTGGAAGCAATGGGAAGACGAATTTTAAAAATTCATGCAAATATTTGCACTTGCACACCGGTCGCGTTGTCACCGCGCCTGAGTCATTTACCCTTCCTTGCTCCCCCGCTTAGCTGTGTCAGTTTTCATTGCTTCGGGCGTTCAGATCCCGTTGGATCCTGTTGGAGCTGGTTGGAGTCGGGTTTTTTGCATGGCAGTATCCGAATACCAGAGATGAAAGATGACAGACAGAGCAGCAGGATCCAGGATTTTACAGAACGCGAGGAGAGCTCAACTGGTGGAGAAAAAAAAGTAATTTGTTAAAGGCCAAACATTAAGCGCTCCCGGGCTTAATGTAGCACCAGGGCAGGTATATCAGTTTGCAGTAGATCATCTCGCTACTGCTGCGCGCACGCACGGTCATCGGATTACATTTTCTTTTGAGCTCTTGATGTACAGTCGAGGCATCATTGTAATGCTTTCTACTGCGGAGTAAAACTTCGAACATGGGATGGAGAAAGGTCTCTTTCGAATATGTAAATTGATGTACAATGTGTTAAAGTATTGATTAAGAGAAGCAGTGGCTGTCAAAACATTGATTGCAAGCTTTAGATGAATAAATAGGAGAAATGTGGGACAGACAAATAAAATGAATTTTTGTTTTACAAAAACGTCATAAAGACCTGTTAAATAAACATGGCCAAGAGTAGTTGACAAAGGAATTGCAAGGATTTTAATGATATTTAAGATGATGGGTATTTTAACATGATGGTAGCCTACTAGATTATACACCAATACACTGCTCTACGGGGTGTCCTTCTCGACACTGCGCTAGACGACATCGTTACACTCCTGTTAAGCATTCTGGCTACCGCAGGATACCCCAGAAGATGTTGCCAAAAAACCACAAAGGCCTTAACCAATCCACTCTCTCTCTCTTTGCTTCTCGAGAGGGCTTGTCAAATAAATGTCTCATATGTGTGCGCGACGAGATGTGTCAAGAGCACCCATTAATCAGTTTGGTGCATCAGCAGCGACACGCTGGCTCCGCGGCGTGATACTTCATTCCATCTCGTAGGATCTTCAATGGAGTGACATTTATGAAGTGGTCCTCAAAGTTCGTCTCTCTTCGAAAGTCCTTGCGGTGTCCTGCCTGCCACCAGGCGACGAAGAGGAAGGCCCTTGGCGCTTTAACAAAATGCGCGCGCAGTCCAACCACTGGCCCGGCTTATGTCTCATCGACCCAGGAGTGCCAGCAAATTAATTAAGCAATCGCTTGACCTCAATCGTACGTGCGATTTGTGCGGTAAATGAAAATCACGCCATTATGAAAATTATACGCACATGCACACCATCGTACGGTCGGTCGATAGCTGGGAATGAGGTGCAAACGGACCACATGTAAGCCAACGATGTGGTGCAAAACGAGCGAACACCATTTCGCAATGCGGGGACGACGGTAATGCAATATTCTCGGCCAAAACCAGTTCCATTTCGACATTCGACGGACGAGCTGATGATGAGGATGATGAAATGATGTGTTAAACAAATTATTCGCGTGGTGATCTCTGTGTTTTGTCCCTTTTTTATGTGCCCGTGTCCGCATCAACCGCTATTTTGTGGGTTTTTTTGTTTGTGGTGAAACAGATAGACCTGACCTGCAGGTGATGCGTTTTTTTTTTCAGTTATCACTAAGAAGCCCCATAAACACATCAACACGCTTCGTTTGCAGTTTCGCGTTTTTCGTGAAAATATTCCAAAAGTCCTGGAACCACCAATCAGCGCAGTGTGCAAAAGATGGAGGCGAAACGTGTAAATCCGTGACAAATAATCAGCAAAAAATCACCCATGGCCACCTCCAACGTGGCCGCGACCAAATGAAATTACACCCAGACCGGACCAAACGTGGACGAATCAAAAGCGAAGCGATTAAAAAATCAATGCAATGCCCCAGCTGTCCGGCTGCCCTGGGCCTGCTCGCTGGTAGTTGGTGCCAGTGGGTGCCATTTTCACTTCCGCAGTGAACCCGCGGTGCTACCACGTTAAATATTCTTTTTTTTTTATTATTTCCCTCGACCCGGTCGGTGACAAAAAAGCATAAAAAAGGATACAGAAGGGAAAAAAACACAATGGCACCCTGGCACCAAGCGAAACGGCGCGAAAACACAAACCAGAGATCGCCGGTTAAAATCACGCCAGGCGTAAAGCATTATGTCCCACAATTTAATTAATTGAAAATATGTCTGCAAAAGCTGTGGCGACGGTGGCGGTGGCGGTGGTGGTGGTGGCGGTAACGTTGAGCTTACGCGACCATAATGAATCATATGCTCGGATGGCCGACGACGTTTTCGACTCCATTTGGCTGCCAGTGTCCCAGATCCCAGCTTCCGCACTTTGGCGTTCCCGGGCGTTAATCTGCCCAAAGCAGCTTTTCCCAGCGCAGCCTACACGTAGCCCCGTGGTTACTGCGATTCGGTTTCGGGAACTTTTTGTTTTGTTGTCACGGAAAAAGGTCGGTAAAATTCATAATAATAATATGGGGGCATTATGCTTCAGCATGATTCGATTTGGATGTCAAAATAATTGTTTTTTTTTTCATTTGCAAAGTGGAGTATCAGGGTATTAAAAATACCCTGATACTTTTTTTTCATGGAACACCTTCGGTTAACGCATGGCGGTGGCGTCGAACTGGTCCGATGAAAATATGTGAAGTAGAGTTAACAGCTCAACTCACCAAAAAGGACTTGCCTCGTCAACTGTGACCATTAGTCGTTTGGTAATCGTAGCAAAGATATCCTTTTGCGACGTTGATCGTCAACGCTGCTGGACCACATTGCGCTAACCAAATGTTAGCCTCCCATTGTTTGATATCCTTAAACGGAACGTCCTTTCTTTGCATTTCCATTCTTCGTGGCCATCTTTCTGTTTTATTTCCCTTTCTCAAAAACGCAAAATCTCAGCATGCTCTCAGCATTATGTCGAAGACGTTTCGAGTCTTTTGGTTTATGATTTGTTGCCGCTTCAGCTGCTCCCTCTTCTTCTTCTTCTTCTTCTACTGCTACCGTTTTTATGCTTCAAAGCGCCCACGATGTGCCTCGCTTTGCAGCAAATAACAGTAATTTGTCTGGCACTTGGAATGTACCGGCCACTCCCCTTCGCGTGGCGCTGGCCTGTTGACTGTTGTGGTTTCGCGTTTTTTTCCCCCGGCGTGGTCTGCAATAGCCAGCGGCCTGCGCTGTGCACTGAACCCCCGGAAGCAAGAACCAGAAAACATGATATAAAAATAATAATAAAAAGTGCGACAAAGCTGTACTAAAAAGCGGGAATATAATATCCCCTCGCTCGTTAATGGACGGTCGAGGAAAATCGCCAAAGCCAACGAGACGGACGACGACGACGCGCTCAAGAACGTCGACTCGGTTTACGGCTGCAGTGGGTGCGAGTGAAAGCAGCGTGGTACACTCGGTACAACTTTGCACCAGCACCCTCCCCGCAAACCAGCGGGTGAGGCCGTTCCATAATCCACCATTCATCCCTTTTTTTTACGCAGTACGATGAGCCGGGGATTCGTTAGCGGCAGTTACTGGGGATATTAACAAATTATGTTACGGAGACAGATACGTTTGTCAACTGTCGCGGGGTCGAAGTTTCTTCCACGTTGCGCTTGGAATCTTTTTCTTAAAGACGCTTTCTTAAAATAAAAAGCACAAAAGAACAGCTGGCAACAATTCCTGCGGGTTTGTTCTAGCGGAATGGTGTGCTCTCTCGCGTGAGTAACTTCTAGCGCACATAATAAGCCGCGTCGGCTGTGCTCAAAACGCTGTAATGAAGTGCTTTAATCGTTTGAAGTAAGAAGAGATTCTAATAAGTTGGGTAACAGGGTTTTTTCCGGAAAAGAATCGTATTCGATGGATGCACTGTTATAAACAGATACAAAGCGACCAAGATGGACAAATCAATCAAGCCCAAGATGATATTTTTGTGCAATTAACGTTTGATTGCTAAAATCTGAAGGCGCATCGAACAAAAGAAGCATCATAGCTATTGCCTAAAACACACCTGCGCAAGATGACTGCACAGAGCAGGAGGGGGGCCCTCTCTGTAATACCAAAGTTAGGGCACCGGAATAATAATATGCTCACCCACAAACGCCATCACGTGGCACACGTGGGTTGTTGAAACCAATCATGGCTGCTAGGGCGTTTGCCAAATGGTTAATCAAATTGATCCCTCTCAAAGATCCAATATCTTTCGCTCCTCCGCTCGTCGGATACACCCGAGGTTAATCAAATCCTGCGAGTGCGAGTGCACGCCCAACCAAACTTTATTATTAACCGTTGGTTTGCTTTATTTTTGGAACAGCTTCATTGTGTTCGTCATGGTTTCAGTTTTGCAAAGAGAATTGAATTACGTCTGAACAGCGTCTCTGTTTTATAACGACATCCTCTATCAGCGCAAAAGCATAATTTTTTCCGGACATTTTTAGAGCAAAAGTTTGAAATTTTTAATCAAAAACATTCCTCAGCAGTTATCATTCACCATGAACTAACGAAGTTGGCAGTGTATAGCAACATTAGCATACCGAATACCATCGAAACACTGGCTGCAAAGGCCACTGCTATGCCGAAACTCACATTACAACATTGTAGACTCGATCGATTCCGTTTTTGTGTGACGCACGGTTACGGATACGGGGTTCCATTTCCACGCGGTCCCAGTCGAGAGGTCAAGGGCAATCATTGCCATCATGCTATCGCACGAACGCGAAACATTGTAATCCCCCATACTGCCATGAATCTAGCATGCCGCGGACGCTTGTTTCCCGGGAGGCCAGGACGGCCCTTTACGACACGGGCTACTGAGAACACGGGTGGGAAAAAAAACATTGTTATGTCACTCGTTAAACGTCACACTCGCATGGCTAACACGCACGCAGCCTCACACAATCGGTAGTTTCCGTAATTAAAATCCACAAATCCTGTTCCGAATCACTCGTTTGCTACCAATTGGCCGTAATTAACCGACGATGGAGGTCACGTAGTTTGTGCTCGACTCGCAGAACTTTCCTCTATTCCACAACAAGTTGAGGTTAGGTGAACGATTAAAAACAAAACTAGGAATGGTATCGCTAAAATGGGGGCTCAAACTGTGGGGTGCTTCATGGCACGAAAAGCTCCGGGCTCTTGTGGGCAATCTCAGTTCCCCTCCCGGAACCGATATACAGAAGGAACACTGCGCACATGTCGGACACATGGCGGTGACGGTCATGGTCACGCAAATTCAAATCATGGAGTAATCAAAAACTCAAATCGCACACAAACAGAACCGAGAGTTGAGAGTCGAGAAGAACCCGGTGCCAGGAAAACCGTCGACGACCATCGTAAGTCAACAGAAGAAAAAAAGAGCGAACGAACGGAACGGGTTCTTATTCAAACACGAGTTCCCGCTTCTTGCCATCTTCGAACCGTACTTTCTCGCTCGTTGCCTCGGCACTTGAGCTTCCGGGAGTCCCGGTACAAAAAAAAATCCCGGCCCGGCTCGCGTGCTCGTGCTGACAATCGAAAATCGTGCCTATTTGCTTTGGTTGGTTGGTGAATTGATTTCCGAACATATTGGCACATTTCACCGCCGTTACCTCCACTCAACTCCGCTTTTGGGGCAAATGGGCCACCGCAAAAGAAATATGATTACTTCGGGGTAGCAGTGCGGCCGGTGGGCACGTGTAGCGTCGGGGGTGACGGGAAACCGAGAGATGGAATATTCGAAGAGGGTCAACAACTGGTGGTGCACCGGAGGACCAAACTGCCGAGAAGCTGCTGCAAAGGCACGTGACCATCGGAGATGCTGTTGAACTTTGAACCAGCCGGAAAGTTCTTCTGCATGTTTACCCCTCCGGCGGTTGACTGTCGATGTACACAAAGCCCCCCTCCTTTTGCAGGACGATTTTTCACGAGGAAAAGAACCTGGATCAGATGTCGGTTGGAGAGTGACTTTGGACGCATTAGAATGCTACCGGCGGACATGTTAAACTGAATTCTTCGAATAGGTTACGACCTTTTAAATGTGCTCCTGAGTCAGGTTGTTAATTAACAGATTATTTGCAGCATTCTTAGTAAGGGATAAAGGTTGTATGACTATGCTTCAGCAACAATTTGATGATGATGTGAGCCTTAATTTGAAATGCTCATTTTTTTCATTTCAAATGTTCATCAAACTTGCCAGTTCCCTTTAAAAAAAATGGCCTTTAGCATGTTTTCAGCTTATTCGAATTATGCTGTACTAGAACTTTTCTATGCTGCACTACTGGAAGAACAGAATCCGTGCCAAATTTTACGACCATAAAATCTTCTGGTTTTAAATTTGACAGAAACGCCCCAATTCATTATGAAGCTGAAGTAAATTGCTTCACTGAAATTGAGGGCTTGTTCCATATATTTAGCCAGAATTGCAAAATAAACGCTAGTCACACAGATCGGGCCAATTGTAAGAATTCTCTGTCACTGGGACGCGTACGTATCAGCAAAATCAAAACCAGGTATGACGGTCGATAGCGAGCCGGTTGGGTGGATTGTCATCGTATTATTTTTGTAACCAGTTCAAAGAAACAAAGCCCTGCAGTTGACATCCTCTTCGGTATCAAGCAAAAGGACTGGAGGCCATAAAGGATCCTGCACTGCCAGTCAGTCTTTTACTCGCTCCCTGGAGGAATGAATCCGAACCGGAAAGCTCGTTGGCAGGAAACTGTTTCCAGCAGATGGTACGTCATCCGTTAGCGTGTAGCCTTTACCATCCGCTGGTATTGGCTCATGTCACATCGTCATGTTTCCGAGGGCCCAGCAGCAGCAGCAGCAGTGGCATCACTGTGCAAACGAGGGAACCCCGGGAATTCCACCTCGAATCGTAACCCCCAGCTAACATCCCTGGAGTATATTATAAAAGCTCATAAGAATGTGCCTGTATTTGTTATCGGATCGGCCACAATTTCAAACGAATCGCAAACGTATGATGTCGCGCGCGGAAAATGAAATGTTTCGGTTCACAAGAAATGCAAGATTTTTCCAAATAAAAACGCGCACCACATTTTCTTTCGCGGAGAGCATTACATTCAATCACAAAAATTTCCCGAAATCGACAATCGACAGGGAGCGCGGATTGATTTGTCCGCTGTCAGGCATGACGGTTCGCAGGTGCTCTCTCCAGCTCCATTGAATTGTTCAAGTGCTTTCAAGTGAATTCTTAAAATAAAATCAAAGCGAAATTACTTGGATTTTAATACAAGCGTGAAGTGCCACCTGAGCTGGAAATGGTGTCGCGTAAGAAATCCGTCGCCTTCTTTATGCTGACACCCGGAACGCGGATATTTTTGCCCAGAAAAGCACCGCACCGAGTGACATCCGAGTAGGCGCACTTGTCTTTCTCACGGAGATGGAAGTCTTATTAACAGACTCTTGGAAATATGTCGATGGGCAGCAATTCAATGGAGGTCATGCATTCAATCAAACATTTAATTAAATATTACCGACGGTAATGCTCTTAGATCACTCGCTCAAACACGGTCGTCCTCGATGTTTGGCCAGTTTCAGCAAAAGATTATCCGCATCATAACACCCATCGTCAATGGCATGAAAAAACATCATAACAGCATAAGGCCAAAGGCAAACATCGAATAGAAAGTTAACAAACACGCAGTGAGTGTGCCTGCAGAGGTAGAGACGTCTGAGGACCAAAAGAACCGTTCTGTAACGTGTGGCATTCCTGAAGCACAGATGCAGCACTATATCCAACTTGCAACAGCTGAATCGTCCCCAATGATCCCCAGCAGGGCTGTCATAGGTAAACATTTATCTTTAGAATCGTCCCCTTTCGCCAGTTCCGCAATCACACAGCGCAACCTCAATACTGAGTGCAACTGCAGGTGACGTTGACGTCGCATGTAAATAAAATATGGCGCGGCAAAGGTTGAGATGCAAAAAAACGGTATTCAAACATCAAATCGCGATGCGTACGAAAGGCGGCGAGACGGCATGCGCGATGCATTAATTACTGTTGACATTCCCGACGACGACGACGACGACAACGACGACTTTCCTTTCCTTCGTTTCATTTCGTGCACAATATCTCCCTAATGGGTGCTATTCAATTCCGTCGATGCCCAGCCCGTCCCATCGATTATGCAAATCTACGTTGATTTAATCAAATCCCGCAAGATGGATATCAATGGACGATTTAGTACTCCAACCAGCGTGAATCATAAGTGATCACTTATCATACTTATCAACGCGAATGCGGCACATTTTGGCGAGCCGAAGCATTCAGTCTGCCGGTCCCAAATTTGATTACCGTGTCATCGCGTTTGCAAATGTCGTGTTCCAGGACGTGGTGGCGCGTGTGTGCCAAGCATTCAAATGTTCTCGATCGCGGAATGCGGACCGGCAAAACCGTTCGAAATAAATTAGATTTTATTGACCACAATTTAGCATTCAATGATCCGCAACAGATTTTTTGTTGTTCCCGACCAACCCGACACCCCGTCAATCGCCATTCCCGATTCGAATTCGTGCACCGAAAGTTCGGTAAATCAAATCTGTCTGAAGCTCATAAAACCCGCAACGCCGCTGTCGCCGTCGGGACGCTGATGGCTCGCCAGCCCCGTCAGCCCGAACGACGGCAGCGAGCAATCAAATTGAATCCTGATTGCGTCGCCAGGTGCCAACGTGCTCGGCCGACCGAGGCCGACATTCGAGGGGTATTCGAGTGGTCGCTGGGTGTCATGTTTAAAATTCTCAACAAGATTCATTGCCATCCGTCTCCAGCAGGGGCAAGTAAACCACCACGCTGTTGCTTGTGTATGTTCGGTAGGCAGCCGGGGAAACATGCATCAAATGAAATCACCACACCCATTATGTTTATTGCCCATCGGTCGTTTCTTTCGCTTATGACCTTGCCAGCACACACGCGAGCACGCACGCACAGTACGCACCGAGACCAGAGGACCAACGGCTATCAAAACCAGATTTATGTTCGCTGTTATGATTTCGAAATTCCGAAATGTTTGGAGCATACATTGCCCGGCCATGCGTCGTCCTCGTGGCTCCCAGAAACAGGCGCTGATGATCGTAAGGAAGCATAAGCGGGAGCATAAACATATAAGAACGACGAGGCACCTCCGAAAGCTGAATGAAAAAAAAACAACAACCTGCCCCTCCCAGAAAGCATATGAAGCGTTGATCCACTGCTCCAGTCCTGTCGGGCATTACCGACGACGACTAGGTTGTGTTGCGGTCGAGAAGTAAGATTTATCGGACCAAAAAAGGGCTTCGACAGGATTTGGGTGCGCCACTTCGCGTAAAGCGCTAATGATCCGGTATTTATCGGTGGCATTACAATCCGTGACGAAGTTTTTTTCCAACAAGGCGCCATCCGGAGTGCTTTGGCCTCCGTGAACTCCCCTTCGTTCGAATTACGCACGCATCGTGGAACGTTAAACCGTTCGCGATTGCACATTAAATTCCGCGATTTGCATTGGATTCGTCGTCGTCGCCGTCTTCGGCTGACAAGACAGTCGCGCCCCGTGGCCATGTAACGCCTTCGCCATCTTTGCTACATTCTTCGAGCAAGTCTTCCGTTCGGCGTCCGGGAAGATGCCGCGATGTCACCACAGCTGCATTTCATGTTTCCCCCCTTTCCAACACGCACGAAATGGGAATTTATGCTGTCGGCTAACGGGTGGGCGCATATGTAAATAATGCTAGCATAACGTTCCAAGCTCCTCCCGGGAAAACCCGAAATTTGGTCCGGGGAATTCGTCCGTTACACTTGCTGCGAGCGACCTAGTTTCCAGGAGAAGGAGGAGGAGGAGGAGGAGGCAGGAGGATTGGCAATGGCATCGCAATGGCCGGAGGTAACATCCTGGCGCAAGTGTGCTGCTGCCAGCCCAATCCCGGTCCCGTAAATTTCTGTGCGACACAAAAAGGGCTTTACTGCCAGAGATGCCACACAGCCCCGGAGGGGTGGAGGGCTTTTTTGTTTTCCCCCGCCCTCCTTGGGGGCAGCTATGGAGCTCCAAAGCATCGCTCCCGGGAAGGACTCGAAAATGGATCACGGAAATGGATGCCAAGGGGACACAGGAATGTGAGTGAGAGAGAGTCGGGATGAAATTCATCCTGAAAAATCCCTTCTTTCAGCCGTGAGTAAATCTAGGCTTCCCGGAAGAAGCTTCCAGTCAGTGCCAAGACAAGATCATTGCTCGGGAGGTGGGAATGTAAATAGAACTTCCGAGGAATGCTCAAAACACTCACCAGCATCAGGAATTGGATCCCGTTTTTCAGCCGCCATTATCATCGTCACGGCTGCTGGTTTTTGGTTATTCTAAACACGCTTCTCTATCTGGTTGTTTTGTTTGAACAGCACCAACTGCTTCGATTGTTCTGTGTTCTGTGATTGCGAGACAAAGAGGATACGGTTGACGACCTCACAGCGATTCGTTTCAATAATGCCAATCTTATTATGATGTTTCAGTCAACAATGGTCTTAATGCTACCTTATGAATTCCTCTGAACTTCCCCGATGCTGATGATGATGATGATGATGATGTGCTCGTTTCCATATTGATTTCCATCCTCGCATCACACCGAGACCACACATGATCGATTGAGATGGTATCCTCCGCAGTTGTCCGAAGCTCTCAATCTCACGCACGTTATTCTCACGAATGGACGCGTGCAGTGGGATGGACATCGTGAAGTTGAACACAAAACTGCGCCACTGCACCTCATCCATCAGTCATCTTGATTGCCTTGTGCGCCAACATTCACCGTCGCCGTCTGACCCACTTTGAAAGGACTACCGAGCGCAGCCCGTCCTCCCCTTCGACTGCATTGACGGAAGTAAATTAAAAAGAAATTAGGCTCGAAGGGGAGCATGCCAATCGTACGGCCAGCAGGATTTGGGTGTTTCATTTCGCGATTTTTTTGTGTGTTTTGCTTGCTTTGAACAGGAGGTTGGGCACCATTTAACCTTCTTGTCAGCACGCGTGACCAACGAGGTCTTATCAATCATCGGCATATGCATAGCTGCAACATATTCCCTCGAGGAAGGCATTTACTCTGTGTGTGGTCCTTTCGCAGGATCATTAATTATATTCAACGATTTTGGGCAATCCTTTGCTCGGCTTTCGGACGGTCTTTATGCTCAGTTGATGGATGGTGTCCGATTAGCTTACAACGCAACAAGCTTTACAAAACGATATCCCTTTTTTAGCAGCGCACCTCAAGGAAAGGCCAAACATCTTATTCTCTATTTTAAAAATTAAAATATTGATTGAAAAAGGGATCACATGATGATGCCAATTGATTGGTCAATTGGATCAAACCGGGTTCGTCGCTTAAATCTTTGCTTAAACTGGGTTCGTCACTTAAGTCTTTTGATTCTGACCAAAGACGATGCTCATCGTAGCTACGTGATGGGTCATCAGAAAAATACATGTCAATATTCATTTTAAAAATTATCATTTTATCCAGGTAGCTCCGTCGAGTTTTTGTTGAATTTTCAATTTTTCGCTTTTTGGTAGATTTTTTAAGTTATAAAAGCAAGCTGCATTGAGGCTTGTACGAGGTGCGATTTAAAACAAAATAAATATCTTTGTCTGTTTTCCTTTTGATTGATCCAACAAAATTACACAAAGCCTGGAAAGGATCAGTATTCGTGGGACAATGTTAAGCATAAATAGTGTAGAAAAAAATTTCATACCTTAGCTCCGCTTAAAGTGAAGGAGGTCGAGATTTTTTACTCGCTTCCATGTTACTGAGTTCATTTGGGTTATTTAAAAATAGCCGATCTCATTTACACTTTCAAAAAAGGTAACAAAAATGGAAAGAAATGATTTCCCTCAGTCGTGCCGATTGTATTCAGCATCAATTTCCAATCTTCGAAAGCATAAACGCACAAAAAAGATACTAGACTAAGGAATCACCATTTTCCTAGTTGCCACTCTCGCCCCCTCTCTCTAGCAATCCAATCAACGAACTGCCCCTTTCACAGCTGGAAAACTATTCGCTGTCCGCATTTTGAAGGCATACAAATGGTGCTCATTATCGGGGTCAACTGCCGCTGAAAGGTGAAGCATTAACTTGAAATCGAAAAGCATTTGCTATTACTTTCGGCACCTTCGCTTACCGGGCAATATCTTTTTTGCCACCGAACGCAATATACGATGGAAAATGAGGAAAACTTCCCTCAGCAAGCTCAGTGCCGGTGGACTCAAAACGCGGTGCACGAACGAGAGTGGTAAACTTTGAAGCAAATTAATAATCCTTCGTGGAAGGATCCGGGAGTCAATGGATCGACAGGTAGCCAATAAAGTTCATCGAAGAGTCGTAAACCGGTTGCTCGTGGCCAATCTCGACCATTCGTCAAATTTGTTGAACGTTGAACAAACTACTTAGAGAGGTTCTGCTAGTTCGACTAGTTCGGCGAATCGGAGTTAGAATTTAAATTTCAATAACCTTTTCCAAACGTCAACGTTCCACATGGCATGTTCATGCAACAGTTCAGTTTCTGATTCGACATAAGCCATCACATAATAACTAAGACGCATAACGAAAAGGCAGCTCGCTCAGTCCAAAATGCCAATCGGTCGGTTCAATTGAATCTAATCGGAATCCTGTTAACCACCGACCGGTGGCTACCGGTTCAATAAGGAGGTTCTAGTCAAACTTCCGTTACCAATAGCACACGAGGACCTGAGAGGTTGAGAGGTTGAATTTAAACAATAGCCACTGCTTGCCATCGGTAAGGCCAAGGATCTCTCCATCGTCCACCAGTCAACGAATTCGCGGAATCGAAGGCAAATGAGAAGTTCTGAGGAGGGCAATGGATGCTATGACCATCATCGGTAGAGATTGCCTTCGTCTTTCGCTCTCGCATCCTCGGCTTTTCGATGTACCACGCTGGCCCCTGACTGCCACCATCCCCAAGCTCCAAGCTTCTTCACCGACAAACAGGTCATAATGTTTCCCCAGTGCATCGTTACACCGCTCTACTCTCATCGCTTCTCCACTCCTCAGTTCACCATCTCCGGTTGCTCCCTGTTGCCTCGATAGTGAAGTTTTAAGATTCGCCACTGTAACTACGACTTTGTGCGCGTTGCTCCATGAATCTCAGAAGAACAACTTTACCAGCATGGTATTGTGGAGAGGGCGAGAACGAGAGCGAGGGAGACACTGAAAACGCGCAGTGCGAACCCCCCCCGGGATGCATTACGGAAGTGCACTCTTGAGCTGCTGGAAGGGCCGGGCCGGTGTACAGGTGTAAAAAGGGGGCAGATTTAAACCGAACCACAGCTCTCCCCGGGCGGAACTTTAACGTTCCGGCACGAGGTTTCGCAGCTGATTGCATGTTTCACCGACGGAATGGTGGTATTATGGAAGCTCAATTCGTGGTAAAACCTGGGCCAAACATATGTTCCCCGGTACTGCAGTCTTGCTCAGTTAGTTGACGATTTATAGAAACATTTATCATTCGCTCGCTTTCGCGTGTGCAGGAATGATCATTAGTCTAGTGGTTTCTACGAAACTAAACAGAGAGATCGATTACAAAGTAATATGGAATCAATAATATGACATAAAATGAAATTTTATTAATGTTTTTTTTTTTTTTTGAAAACTGTTTCTTTCGTACAACGGTTTTAAACATAACATGTGAAGGTGCCAATAGAAAAAAAGCGTTATACTGACATTATCTCAGAGCTTACTGCGTTTCGTGGTTTGCAATATTTTGCCCAACACACGAATACTAGATTTCTTTGCAGCTGTCGTTGGTGAACAAAGGAATCTATCTAACAGTGAGTGCAGTTAGATAAATTTCTCCTTCAATCCTAGCAAACCAACATCAACCAATCGATCACTACGCAATTAATCGGTTGAGCTGGGTAATAACTTTCCCGGCCCCAATTAAGCTGCTTCTAAATCGCGCGTAACTTCGTCCTAGTCACTTTAAAAACTAAAAACGTTCCCTTTCACTCCCCGCTCCTAGTCTAAGCCGCAACAGCGAACGAATCAATCGAAAACTCTCAACCGGCTGCAGGTTCGCCAGTTATGATTTACGAAACTATTTCCTGCTACACGGCCACAAAAAACTAACAGAAAATGACAGGCACTTCCTGCGGCAATGTTGCTCGAACTTCTGAACAAACGCACATAAATGCCGCACCAGAAGCGAGCCAGCGTGGCTAAATCAAAAAGAGAGAGGGCAAAAGTTTTCCGTGGAAAGCCTCGGCTCGACTTGCGACTGCGGGAAGTCACTGGGCATAAAGTGAAACAATTGCAGCAATTTAGCAAACCGACACTCACCGACGACCGTGTCCCGGCCGTGCCCGGTTCGAAAGGAGAAAGGAAGCACGAGAGTGAGGAAATGGGGCAGAAAATATTTTAAAAAAAGGTTTATCCCGTGCGACAAACACGGCCATGAAGTACTAACCCAGGCCACTAACGCCTAGACGCACCGCACCGCATCACACCGCTCGGAGAAAACTTTTCCAATTTTCACATCCCCAACCTCACTCCATCGCTTCCCTCTGGGCTCACTCGATGCCCTGTGGCTTCGAAAGAACGAGCACAGAGTCCCACTCAGTCGGGCAGTCAATTTACTTCCATTCCCTTATCAAAAGCTTTTGCTTTCGCCCCTTTAAACTGTTCACTTAATCTGCCTCCCTCCTCGTCCTGGTGACTGCTCTCCGACCGACATCGGTTTCGGAGAGCATAGATTTTCCGTGGAAAAGAGAGAGCGAGGGGAGCTGGAAAGTGTGCAACCAGCCAGTAGACAGTGGCGGTATTGCCGGTACCAGTGGTTGGTTTCGTTGTTTCATATCCCGGACCGGGGACCCAGGCAAGAGAATGACAGCGAATTCTGTGACGCGAAAGGGAAGTTGATCAGAATGGCGTGCGCTTCATGGCTTCATTACTGCGCTCAACAGACCGGGCGGGCGGGCGCAACAAGGAATCGGTGTTGCGAGTTGATGAAAGAAATTTTAAATTAATTTTATCTCTCCCCCCCCCCCCTCCCGCCCCCAACGCCACTCTCGGCCACGTGTTACGCGGAAAATGGCCGGAAAAAGGACCGAACCGTTTTCTCATCCCATTCCCAATCCCCTAGCAGCGGAGGCCACGGATTGGACCTCCACTTGAACTGACGACTGTCACAAATGAGCCAAAATTGGTAAGCGAGTACACCCTATTTGGGGTTGCGTCCCCTTTGGGAGGGAGGGAACACGCGTGTCATCCACCTGAACAACGGGGAAAGCGGTGTGCGTCCGCAAGTGTTACGCTCGTTTGCACACCCCGCCGAACGTCTAGCGTCTAATGAAGCAAACTATCAATTTAGAGTGAAGTGCCCGTTAGTTTAGTGTGTACACCGGGAAGGGGAGCAAAATGCTAGTCAATGACACCACCGTTATTAAACCGCAAAATTACACGATTAGGACGCACCTCACTTCCGGACGTCACCTGGCAAAATGGTTTCTTATAAGCCGAGACAGTAGCCATATGAAGAGATGTATTCCTAGAAATTGCTTTCAATAACCGAAAGATCTGAGGCACGTTACTGCACCGGGAAATTCCGAAAGAATGCAAAATGGTTTACAAGTCCCAGTGGCACAACAGTCAGCTGCGTCTTCTTTAAACAATCGAAACCTCAGCAGCAAAACCAGCCAACCAGCGCTCAGCCTCCTCTGTTGGACCGAATCTGAGCCAATCTTAAGGATCACCGGGCTCTCGTCCAGCAGACGTTAGCGTTGGTAAGTGACGAGAGCCTCCCCCCGTCGTTGCTAGGAAATTGATTAAAATCTAAGAGACACCATCAGGCTCTGTGGCTGGTGTGCTGCCGGATGCACCGGTACCGTAATGCATTGCATCTCAAATTCTACCCCTAGAAACTTCTACCAACCGGTGGAATCCGGCCAGTAGCTGTATGACAATGAACTCGGTAGTATTTGACCAGCGACAGCAGCGTTATAGTAGCAGCTGTTGGAAACAATGAACCCGGGCTACCCCTGTCATTTCCAGCGCAGGATTGCACTACGGAACTACGGAGTGTTTCGGAACTCGGATGTCCGATCGTATCTCGTAGGTGGTCGTTTGCTCTGTGTTGGCCAGCAGGGGGATTATTATTGGATTTGTCGGTAGCGTTACGAGTAATTATCTGTTTTGATTGCTTTCTGGTGCTGCTGGAGCAACATATTGTTTTACACCCAGGGTGGCAGCAAATTGGCCACAAAGTCTTAAATCTTGCTGAAAGTTACAGTTGGGTCGTGTTGGATTGCAGATACGTTAGTGTGCTAGATGTGTTGAGGTCTTTTCACTGCCTATAGTGTCCCCCAAATAATCGTTTCTCATTGATTATCTCACAAACCAACAATTCCATTCAATTCATTTCATTTATTCGCACCTTCTCTAATCGAGGCTGTCAAGTGAGCTTAGATATGCAGTAATAGAAATACCAGTACACATTACGATGGTTTGCTTTTCTATCTTTATGCTGTATCTTTCAGTTAAACAACATCCGTTTCACAGTACCGTAACACTTCCACACTCATTAAAGGGAAGGCAACAACCGCAACACATTATACACATTGATGGACTCGTTGCGCGTTAGGCAGTCATCATTATTTGGTGCGATTGTCAACGGTACGGCAAAAGTAAGTTCATGTCGCTTTATTGCATTAGCATAATTATGATAAATGAAAATGTTGCTTCCCTTTCAAAGCACCGGGCCGCACTGTGCGCGGCTCCATCATAACCATCCGAGCCCATCGCAAAGTGTAGACGTGCAATGAAGCGAGAAAAAAACGGAGCGAAACTTCCTGGAACTTTGGTGAACTGATAACGCGAACGCGACAGACCACCGGGGGGCCCGGGGTCTCTGGTCCGGTCGCGAGATGCGGATTTAATGTGGCTATATCTTAATAGAATGGAATCCTTCTCCGATCTGAGCTGTCTAGGGCCCTGGGACCGGCGTATTTCGATATTGTTTAGAGTTTTGAACGACGTGCGTTCGTGTCTCTTCCTCTCTCTTTATCGCTCTCCCTGGCTTCTAACGGTTGTCCTTACATTTTGTCAAAGTAGCAAACAATGGAGCCACGGGAAGGGCAAGTTTCCTCGAAGGAGCAATGCAAGAAGCGTCCCTGGTGGGTGGTATAGTGGGGAGAGGAGGATAACATAAAGCTTCATTTCAATGTTTTCTACGTCAGGGCAGGCAGGCGACTACTTACTGGATGCTTGGTATTTTAGAGTTGTTTTCCAGTTGGTTGGTGGTCTCGTTTTGAGTCAATAATGCTCCAATCTTCAGTGTTCAGTAATTTTAAAACTGGATATCATATTATCATGATTTCAATGCTTTTAATGCTACACTAAAAATACGTCGCATGTGAAAGATCCCCCTCGCTTCTTTTACCAAAAAAAAAATAATATAGAGCACAATTCGACTGAGCAAAAAAAGAGAAATATTAAAGTAAAGTCCGAAAATAAAAGTTATCATAATGACGCCATCGTGTGGTTTAAATTATGACTCCGTTGATAATTACGGCACGATAAGCGACGACGCTAAGAAGCACCCGGGTGCACTGTTGGCCCCCTTTCCCCAAGGCAGGGGGGGGGGGGGGGGCAGCGCATACTTACTCAGGCGAGCAAGAAGAACGGCCACAACTTGCCACCTGCCCGAGCGCGAGCGAACGGGCAAACCTTTCTGGGCCCCCATTTCTCATCCGTTAATCTACCCAAGAGTCCAATAAATTGAGGGGACCTTTCTCGCTCTTTCGGGACGGATTTTCGTTTATTTTTTATTTCTTTCTTGCTCCGTTTTCGGTTGCAACTCGCCACGTGAAAGAGAATACATAGTGTCGTCAAAAAAAAGAAGAAGAAAAGAAACCAGTGCAACCGGTATTATCATCTTGGTTTTCAAATTGAATAAACACCTCTGGCTGGCGGAAGGTAAGGCAGCCACACGGGAAGTGGAAAGCATAATATGATTGCAGCATTATGAACGCTGGCACCCTGGGATAAACTACTTTATTCTGTAAGACTTAATCTGTCGCAACTATAGCAGCATTTGTGTTGCGTCAACAACGCTGCATCTCGGACTGGAGGTTGCCTTTTCCCTGCGACACACATGACGACAGTAATTTCATTCCGAGCAGAAAGCGAATCAAAAAGCTCAGCTAATGGAGCGAGTTCCATTACAAAGACTCCTTCCAGCATGCCAGCAATGCCCTGCATGCCAAGGCGTCGTCCGACTAAGCTCTTTTTTAAATATCTCCTAATAGCATCCCGCCATTGTACGCGGGAAATGAGAAATGTAAGTGATACTCTCGTGCCGTAGGTAGCAGGGGCACAGTGGAAATCTGCAACTCGACGCACCATCCGCCCAGCTGCACTTGCACACGGAAGCGGATGGTTCATGTATCCGGCAGAGTTGGTACCATAAATTCTTAACACGTTATTCATTTCTCGCTGCACATCTGCTGCACCTTGGTAAGAAAAAAAAAGGCGAGCACTTCCAGCTCCGAGTAGATGAAGGTGGTGTCCCCATCGTGGCATATTGTCTAGTGACATGCTCGCGCAGAATGTGGGGAGTGCAAAAAAGAGGGTGCTCCTGGGTGCGAGTACGACGTGCAGGCAGGAGGGTGGAGATGGAGTCACCGGAAAAAAACATGGCAAGTTGCCCCGGAAGGCAACAATGAATGTTCGAGGTCGAAGTGCAATGGAATGCTTGAGCGAACGCGATGCTGTCATTCCAGAGGGGCCAAGGAAATGCACTCAAGGAAATGGTAATCGGAATTGTGCAGAAATTAGAT
>NC_064877.1:11887500-11897500 GCF_943734665.1 Anopheles aquasalis
TATTACCCTGCGGTCAGCAGCAAGTGTATCCTCCATGGCGAGCGCCCCGTGTGCACGTGCAAACGACAGCGAAACCACCGAAGGACAGGCCACCCACCATCGCTCCTAGGTGATTGATTGAAAGCTCACTTCAGTTACACCGAGTTCACTGTAGCACTCGATGCAGCACTCCTCAGGACATTCCCGGGAACCAGATCGAATCGTCGCAGTGAACTCGACAGCCCAGGGCGAGAACCACCGCCTCCCGGAAACACCAGAAACGAAATCCAAACAAAGTGCGAACCATCGGCAAACGGTCACGGCAACGGTAGCAGCATCATCAGCATGTTGTCGATGAATATCGCGTCGCAATCTCCCAGCGGAAGGTTTGGTCACTCGAGTTCGGGGTCTGCGTTACCGTTTAGCTGGCCCTACGACACGTTTAACCGATTGACCCGAAACAACGTTTGTCAAAACCGCACCGCTACATGAATGATTTCTGGTGTGACCGAGCCCTTGTGTCTAAAACCACGACCGACAACGACTGGGACCTTTATCGTCCTTGTCGTCGTGCCAGCGAGAGCCCCGATCGAACGCACTGGAACTAGCAATGTTCGGTTTCAGAGTGGGTTAGATTTAATTTTTAATTTGTGTCTCTATCGCTCGTTTGATTACTTTATCCCGCCCAACGTTCACGAAAACCTCGCTCCGGATGGGAACAAACCGTTGGTTGTGGTTAGGGGTTTGTAGTGAGCAGCAGCAACAGAGCACATGTCATCCCAGTAACGATTGATGGTAGTAGGCTCTGTTCTGGACTACTCTGCTGCCGTCCGCGCGCCAACTGTGCGATAAATGGCTGTATGCTGTATGTCCTCCATCTTTGCTCTTGTTACGTTCGACAAGGATTGATGTGACGCTGGTTAGTGGCGCGAGAACGCGAACGCGCTAATGCAATCCAATGGCCGCTGTTCGGGACAGTGTTCAGCATTGATAACAGTGTACTAGTGACATTCCAACAAGTTGTTCTCACAATTCTTCTCTCGTAATTGTCTTGTTCAATATGTCACGCACTCGCCGACTCAATAGACCTACTGTCTATTGTTATCTAACACAGTAACTGACTCAGCTCACTTGTCGACACCTTTCACCGTGTGAGAATGACAAGTGAACATCCCTCAGCCGTACCCAGCTCGCTTTCTTTGTCCGGAAAATCTGATTACCACCTCTCGATCCTGCACGGTCCTTGGAGTGTCGTCTGTTCGAATTTCCGAACCACACAAGGGGCATAATTAGGCGTGAAATCAACGATTTCCATCTACGCCCGGTCTTGCCCGCCTTTTGCCATTGCCCGGAGATGGTTAAGAAGATTGAATTTAATCATCGGTCCATTACTCGATTACGGTTCGCCTCGATCTGCTGCCAAAGGGAACGGGAGTTCTACTAACCTCACCCCAGCGCTGAAGGCTTCAAGACCATGACCGAGACATTTTATTTTATTTTATTCCTCTTCGCACTGGCTCTCATTTTCAACGACACAACGCCGTCTCCTGTGGATCTCATTCCGGCGAACGATTCATGCACATCCACTGAACGCACACGAGACACGCAGCAGCGAAATACGGACAATGTAACGGCCATGGTCGAGTGGTGAAGCCAGGCGGCCGAGTCTGCGACCTACTCCCGGTGTTAATGGTGTCGGCACACTAAGCGTCGGCGTACTAAGATCCCGAGCTTGCCACCACGTGTGGAAGCGCTGGACTGTTTTGCATTAAATGGCTGGCCGGCCGGCCGGCCGGTCGAACCGCAAACCGTTCTTTTCCGGTGCCTTCCAAGGAGTGTGGCCACATAAAACGGGGACTAAGCTGCGGCACGTGAACAAAGCGTCATTAAAAGTGAAGAGCAGAAAGCAACCAGAAGTACCCAAGACGCCAGAAGTTGGGCGACAAAACTCCGGAGTGCCGAATCGGATGGCCAGCGAGCGTGTGCGAGAGCGTTGCTGGTGCTGCTTTTGATGTGCCACATAATGTTTGGAAGACTCTCTTGACAGGAAAGAAGGGCAAGCGAGCGACCGCCAGGCTTTTTGGGAGTCCGCTTGACTGCGTGCGTGCTCATAAGTGATCAAATTAGCTCGCTGTAATAACGTAGTGGAACTATAACCGTCTGCCACGCACTGACGTTCGCACTGTCCTTTTGTGGTGCGGTTGGCAAGTGCCACACCAAGCGCTAGGGCGCATTATGTCAGTCAGCGTTCACGCTCGCTCGTCTCGAGTCGGAAATTCATTTATGCCACTCAACGACAACGATCCTCTTACCTTGCTCCAAAAAAAAACCACCGATGGCCAATTAGTATACGCACATTAATCGCTAACTGCTTCCGGTTGATTCGATCCTGAACTGCGAAGGTGAAACTGAGCGATATCCCTCTACCACCACCACCACAGCATCGCTAATCGAAGAACCGACGTCCTGAATCATAAAATATGGCTTGCGGAAGCATGTGATCGCCAGGAGCCACCGGAGCCAGGAGCTGAGCTCGAGAGACGTGTGAGGGGCAACCCATCAATTCCGTAGCATTAAGGTGACATGACCAACCTGATGGCATTTAAGTACCTCTGTATGTGTGCGCGTGTATGTACCTTGTGGTCGTAAAAATATTATTTATTTCAACACAACCGGCCTCCCCTCCCCCTTGGACCCTGCCCGGTTTCTTTATGATTGGCTCCACCTTCGCCGCCTCGTCTTATCCGCCATTTCGGAGCCACTTGAACGGTCGGATCAGGATGGTTCCTTCTTGCTTGAACTTGCCTCAAGGAAACGCCACGGAAGCCCTCGAGCGGAGACGGAAAGGCCGCAAATCAACGAAATGAATTACCTTCTTCACTACACTCGGCACCACCACCTCTGCCCTACCATGCCCTGCCATCATCAGCATGCGAAGCCGTAAAGACGCACCTCGCGCACATGAAGCACATGAGGCTATTGTGACACAGGCTGGCTGATTGAGCTTACCTGTACCCCGGGGCTACCGACTGGCCGATGGGTTTTTTTTTTTTTTGCACTCATCTTAAAGCATAAAACATAACAGCGTGTCAGAGACAATAAATAAAATTGTTTTTCCCTTTTGCACAAACATACCCGGGAACGGACCGTCCCCCCCCCCCCCCTTTTTATGGCAATTGATTAGTCAAAAGTGGACGGTGAGCTGATGGTGAGGTGAGGTGATGGTGCTCGTTCGCACTCGTTAAATTGTCCTCAATTAATGTTGAAACCCATCCCAACATTGTGCCCGAGTATGGGGGCATAAAACAGGTGCCATAAACACAAATCAAATCCATGTTCCCGTGGCATTGTTTTGTCGTTCTGTTGCTCTTCTTTTTTTTTTTTTTCGTTTCGTTTCCATTTCCGGTCCGTTCCGCCCTTTTTTGAGCGTTTGATGACGCAGTTATGACACACACAATCCGTCGGTGGATTGATTCATGTTTTCACGAGACCGACAACAAGAGTAAAACAGGAGAGGGAAATTCTCATCCTTGCGACAACACACCACAACAACACGCTGTTATCGTTTGGTTACACGCGACGCGAAAAAAGGGTAATAAATTATTCGTTAATTAGCAAATGATCACCTGCGTCTCGGTGCTGCCCGACACACCTCACCGTTGATGCCGAAACTGGTTAGATGTGACGCAGTCTCGCTTGATAGCAAACGAGAGAGAGAGAGACAGAAAGTGATGGTTAATGGTCGCGTTTTCGTGTCACTTCGACACGTGCCACCTGGCGGAATACAACAGCAGAGGAAAATTCCAGGATAAAAACATCAAATGGAACCGAATACATGGCTCCTGCTCCAGTGTGCACCCCCAAAATCCCTCAGCTAATTACGGAGAGCAACCGACCGGCCGGGCGGCCAGCCGACCGGAAGGAAATTAGGACGAAGCGTTCTACGCATTCTTTTTTCACTTCCGGAGACCACCAGCAGGGTCAGGGTTAGGCGTCGCGTTATATAAGCCCAACACCAAGCCAACAGCAGCAGCCTCGCTCTAAACCCTTCCGGGAACATGACTTCCCGGGTGGGAGGCGCTCGGAACCGGAAACTTTCTTTCAAAAAATCCCCCTGCCTGGTGGCCCCAGACTGGTGGCTGAGCGGAGGTGTTCTCCATTGGGCCCCCCCTGTGGCGCCGAGAAGTGCTTTAATTTTTGCCGGAAAAGTGTTGCCATAATTTTCCTCTCGACAAATAAAAGGAAAAAAATTCAAAAATGGTGTCCAGAGGTCGAAATGGACCAAAAAGAACACAATAAAATGGTGGGAAACGATCACGATGTGGACAGCGCAACAGCACCAGAGCTTCCTTCAGCCTCAGCTCGGGCAGCTACGTCAAAGTGAACCTACATCTTCCCGGCAGGACGCGCGTCTCCGGATGCTTATTATTAACTTATCACCTTACTCATTTTCCTCACCCGTAAACTGTTTTGGGACGGGACGGAAAAGCTACCCGTCTTTGGGTGGCCCGGCGTGATAATTAGTTTTCCCCTGGGAGGTTTTTTGTTTTCCAAAATGTCACCAAGCTGTTCTACATTGTCATCGGCTTCTGGGCCAACTATCTGCCATTTAGATAAGGCGAAATCTCTACTTAGTTCTCCTCATTTGTTATTTTCATTTCTGGGAAAATCAAAGTGAATCGATTTGTAATTTTAAATTTAATAATGCGTTTTAAATTTATAATGCGTTATAATGCGTTTTAAATTAACGCCTTGATGCTCCATCAAAAGACACAACTTTTGCATTTTATTTGTTGACTGATTTGTTGCTTATCGTTATTGATCTCGCATCCAATTTAGATTACATCCTTCCCGATTTGTAACTTATCTTGTAGGTGTTCATGATTTAATTCGAATCCAAAACGGACAGACGTAAATTTTAACAGAAAACTAACTGTTCAAGAAGCTACCGATCATTGATTTCCCCACCGATCAATACCAAAGGACAGAGGTGGAAAACAAATTTAAAGAGCCATTTCCGTTTGAAAAAGAAAGATATTTATGCCGTCTTCGAAAAGGGCAATTACTTTTAATCGTCGTAATAAGAAAGCAACTTGGCGATTCCATCGCGAAAACTCATACCCCCCATGGAAGAACGCACTCCCGGCTCGCTCGCTCGCACGGCCTACGCAGTTTAGGCGAGATAAATTTAAATTACCGAAATCAACTTTAAAATCATTTTCACAGATTGTTAGTTAGTGCCGTAGCGCCACGGGGCCGCTGTCATCAAATCGAAGGCCCCCTGCCCCGAATCGAAGGTAGCCATGCCGTGTTGCGCTGTTTTGATGTCATTTTTCCAAATTTATCCCTGTTCGCCATCTTTCTTTTTTCCACTTCGTCCTAAGGCTCTCCCCCTACGGCAAGATGCTGGATACGCACTGGAAGCAGTACATGGTTTGTTGCCAGTGTCGCGACGATGCGCTACTAATTTCTTCGGGGAACCATTTTCGTCGATGGCGTTCGGTGCGGAAGATAACTTTTCATTGCCACATAATTCGCATCACTTCTCACCCGAAATTGGTAGCGAGGGGAGCCACGGTTCCGGTAGCATTAGGCAGGTTTTTGCTATAAGAAATAAGATGCTTTTTTGGAACATTTTTACTAAAACAATGGTTTATTTTATAATTAATCGTTTTTATAAGACAAAAAAGTCAACGATTTACGTTTGAATTCTGGTTATAATGTTGATGTAAAATCACAATCGGAACACTCTAGCAACAATGATTCACCGCGATACACAAAATAGACCTAAAACCTTTCGTCAATAATTCACCCAGAAAGCCCCAAATCCCTTGCGGCTATGACCGCCCCCAACACCAATTTGCCAATAAACATTGTAACAGAAGCAGTGCGTCACAAACTGGGTGTAATGGGTGGTACACTCGTAAAACCACATCAAGCTACCATGTCCGGACAGGCTGCCCAGCGCTGTCTGCTGTTATGCTAAACAGGGCGCATCGCGACCCACCAAGTGCCACCCCGCCGTGTGGGGGCAGCGAAGGATAATCGGAACCCGGACCGAGCCGGCACGGTATCGCCGTGTCGAGCGCGATGCAATTCGATTGTCGTAAAATTTTACAACATTCTATGTTCCCCCGAGTATTTGATGATAACCTGATTATGATGTCTGTTCCCGATGCAGCCCAACCCACATGGGAGGAGAACTCTGGCACTTGTCTAGGTAACTACGTAGTCGCGTATGTTTGGACTGGTTTGCTCCACATTGCATAGGGCAGCTCAAGATGCTCACCTTCGTCCTGACGGTGCCAACGGCACACCAAAAGTAAACAGAAACTGGTCTTTCCTGGAAGGATGTACACATGGGGGGGGGGGGGGGGGGTGAAGAGATCTGCTGCAATCCGAGTGGAACGAGGAGCATCACCGATGCGATAAGTGCACATGATCCCAATACTTACCGCTCACCTGCTATCGACGCTAACCTCTCTTCTGCTCTGCCGTGACACTCTGTACATCTGAAGAAGAAGATGGAACGACAGAGAGCGTTGTAAAACGAGCCTTTAACGAGCGAACCACTGTAACACGGTGGCCACTGTCTGTTTGGCATGTGGCCATTGATTCCCTCCACAGTCGAAGCAACGGATAGCGGCAAGATGTTGTTTCGATGTTTCGCTCCCCCCCTCCATAGCCGATTGGCTCCCAAGGCGGAGTCAATTTGAGTGAGTTTAAAACAGCTACGTGAAACCATCAGCCAGTCAGCCAGGCGCCGGCAAAGTACTGGTAGCGCGTGGGCTTTACTGTAGAGCCCCAATGGCGCTCGTGGCGTAGAAGCCAACCAGCAGCCAGCGTCCCCCTGCTCCTCCTCCAATTCCTCCTTTTCATTCAAGGATTCGTGTCACGTACCGGTGATCGATTTTTATTGACCGAGGTATTATTTTACAATGCCCTTCCCCGCATGCCGGCTGTTCCGAATCACCTTTCTTCCCCGCCCGGATAGGGAAGGAGATCTCCTTGGGGATTAATTTAGTGGCCCCCGGGTAGGCTGTTGGAGGATTGTGTCGGTCTCCGAACCCGTGGTAAATCGGTCTTTTATTGGCTTACAATGACGCCCATTTTGAGGGTTGAGAGCCCCTCCCAAACCGAACCGGCCCAAAAGTTACATCATAGACGCCAGGGTGGCCACGAGCAACCGCCCAGGTTCTTTCATTCGTTACTAAAGTTACGGCTAAAACTTTGCTGTTTGCCAAGTGAAACCACAGAATGGTGTGTGCAACAGGATCTCGCAGCCTTATCCTTCCAGCTAGCTACTCGGGGGGAGGAAAAACCCCGCGTTTTTGAAGTCAATGAGCACTTTACGTCACAACAAACACACCGACGCCGAGTGAGAGAAGTTCAGTTGGTTCCAACGTCAAACGAGGTCTTGTAACGAGGTTCACTTCAAATAGAAACCGAGGGAGGTGGACGCAGTCTTACCTTCAGCTAATGCCAGGTCAGCCAGACTGCGAGCAAATACATCACGGTACTTGACTGGAATATGTCCAACTATTGCCAGCAAACGAGCGAGCACCTCCAAGCGAGCACAAGGACCACAGACAGGTGTTTATAGATTGTGCTTGTTAACTGGTAAGTTATTGCTGGCTGCACATCAGCCTCTGTAGCGTCCCGAAGACAGTATGGACGGTAATCTACATCCACCTTTGGCGCACACCCCGGTATCAACCGGAGGGCAAACACAGCTTTCCGAGTTTGCCGTACGGTCGGTTAAGCGCATGCAGAATTCCTAAACTGTGTACCGCGTTTAATGCGCCACACATGAGCAAAACACACATTCACCGTGTGCCACACCGATGGCAAGGACTCCGCAGCGAGCGCACTACATACAATTTACAACGCCAGACGTCAGACACAGCCCACCCAAAACGCCTCCGGTTAGCAGCCATTTTGGGTGATCCTTCCTCAAGACGATAACAATTGTTGTGGAAGTTACTCTGGCACTTTATCTTCTCGAGTCACCGGGGCCTGTCTCCACACGGATATCGTCCGGTTTCTAATTGTGGGGGCACGTGGGTTTTGGTGTTCGAAAAGTTTTACCTGCAAAAGGAAGGTTCCTCGACGCGATAGTCAAGTCGCTGGTCAAGTCTAGTTCTGCGAAAGAATGCTCCCTAGCGGCGGAGAGATATGTAACACGCAAACCACCACACCGGGGTGGTCTTTAAGCCGGTTTTCGTCGCGATTCTTCTGGTCGAATCGTTGGTCCAAATGGTCTCCAAATTGTACACCCCATCAAGGAGGTCAAAAAGCAGTTCAATTTTCCAGCCATTCCGCAGACGGTCTCGTTAAAAGGTCGTCTTTTCTTCTCCCCCAAAAAAAAACGAATACGCACGGAGCATGGCGGGCGAGGTCCTGATGGTTTTTGGTCCGATGCGTTGCATTAGCGGTTAAATTGAGCATGAATGTCCAACTTCAGCTCGGCCTCGGCAACTTGCAGCCCCAAAAACTGTGTAATCAATCTTCCTCCCGAACTCTTGCTAGCTTCCCCCGGTCATTGCCATGTCTGCTCACTGGGCACTGCTTAACTTTGCGCTTATCCCGTGACAACACTCTGACACCGCTGTTCCGCACCGGTTACGGTGGGCCAGGGGTGCTCATGTAATTTGGTTATTCCTTATTAAAGTCGTCCTTAACCAAAGGCCCGATACCCGGTATGGCCGGTCGCGCTACTACTCGCGATCTAGCATATTAAACGCAATTCTGTTTCGGTAGCCAGTGAGCTCCGTTAGTCCGTTTGCCACGGAGAACAAACTCATGAAAAATGCAGCCCTAGCAGGGCTCTCCAAGGGTTGGCCTCGCCGGCTAGACTAACCGCCACATTCAGTGCAACCGGAGCAACGGACTGTTTGGCAACCAGAGGGGCAGAACTGGTCCATGATTTATTGCGCCAGATGTCCGCGAATGCTGTCCGTCCGTCGGGCCTCAGTGCGTCCTTCGCGGTGCTGCTCACCATAAGCTAAGGGCTGGGTGGGATGGGGATACGCGAATTGCTCCCCGCCGTTTCCTGCCTGCCTGGTGCAGGTATCGCAATCTTCTGCCACCAGACCAGACTACGAAGGAGCGAAGCGCTGAAATGTTTCTCCACCACAGAAATCTCTCTTTCCTGACCTAGCCAACCTTAAGGCACGGAACGTGGAATCGCTTCGCTCGTCCAAGCTCCATGTCCAGCAGCTGCTACGACTGCTCCCTCGCTCGTTCTGAGCTGGTTCCCCATTTTTTGGGCCATTATTATTTTGGTGTGAGACGAGATTGTGAAGGGTTTTTATGTACACATTCTCTCCCACCGGCCATTATGATTAACTACCGGGGGCTCCACACTGGTGCTAGACACTGGGTTTTGGGACACTGGTCGGCTCATGTTGCCCGAAAATCCTCCGCTACCCGTTCCGGCCTGTCTGCATGCCATCCCAGCAAAGCCATTGTGTCCGGGGAAGCCAGCGTATCGTGTAGCTGGCCGAAATCTGGCAAGCACCGGAAGTGCATTAAGCTCGGGATCATTATAATTATCATCATAACTGATATTACTGTCACACGGCCACTGGCACGGCAACTCCACTCACTTGGTACCTGCAGGTTGCGATCGATACCGACAGAACGACCGGGGGACTGACCGGGACTGGTACCCGTACCGTGCTGTAATCATGCTTATTTATTATGCTCCGGTATGGGAGCAAAGCCCTCGGCCAGGCTCAGGCAAAAGTGGAGCAACGGGCGTGGTTCACGAGCGAGAGACAGAGAGAGAGAGAGACTGAGCTGTGTTTGATCCTGTCGCAAACATATGCTGCATTCCGGCGTACGGATCATTGGGCTTTATTGGTCCGACACGGACGCACGGACGCACTACCACTACTACCTTACGCCATGTTTGTCAAAGTCAAATAGCACAATCCACGCCACGCTCTTCGGCCAATCAATTATTCCCTTTAAAAGCTCCTTAAAGTGGATGGTTGGTTCGAAGGTGAGTGAGCCATGG
>NC_064877.1:11902500-11912500 GCF_943734665.1 Anopheles aquasalis
TTGAGCATCCATCGACCAACATTGCTTCTGGTAAAGAATTTTAAATGCATTTGCAAATGACTAGTAACCTTTTGAGAGGGAATTTCACCGAAAGAAGTAGTCCAATGTAACACAAATTTCACGTTCTAGTCTCTCTCGCCAGAATACAACACAAAAAATAAACGAATGCCGCCGAGTATCAGCATCCAGAACATTACAGGCAGCTGCATCGCATCGCTCTAGCATTATCATAATTGCTCCCATTTCGACACAAAAGGTGGAAAACTTTGCATTTGCATCTTTCGTGCATCGCGCGCGGGCTTACGCTTACGGGCAACACTTTAGCCGAAAAGAGCATAATTCCTTTTAATACCCCGCTATGCGTCGTTCTTCGCCAGCAAATTTACATCGCACAAGCGTAATTTCAGCTACTCAATTCGAGCAGCAAAATGTTTTCATCAAGCTTCTTAATCCTTCTGCTTCCTTAAAAACATCGGAACCACGGATCTACACCCAAAAACTATACAGTGCGTTCGGTGATGAATTATTCCCATTTTAAGGGTTCCAGCTTGAATCGATATGCAAACATTTTATAGCATTTCGGTTCCCTTTTTCTCCTCTGATATTGTCGCTCGATGCTTGACGATTTTTTTTTATTCGGATCGAATCGGAAAATCACTCCAGCACTCGCATCCAGGGCTCGCGACCTCGTGTGTTCGATTGCAACGCACCCTCCCCGGGTGAGGCCATCAATTATTCATATGATTAGATTGTATTCGACAATCACTGGTCGAGGATTTCGATCCGAACGAGCAGCAGTACGAGAACAAAAATACTTTTTCATCGGAACACCACCGAATGTGCCCTGTCGTGTTGTGTTTTATCCTTTCGATTGTTGTTTCGAATGAGCCATGTTCCATTTTCACAACAAAAACCGAACCATTCTTAAATTGCACTACACTGAAAGGAGCAAAAAAGGCATGGCACGAATGCACCAGATAATCTATGATAGCTGCCAGCTTTGGGGGAGATACGGGAGAGGAAGATAAAAATCAATTCGCTTTCAAAATTAATGCAACGCCGGCCGGCTGTAGCGGATGATGGAGAAAAGCAACGAAACAAAGAGCGAGCTAATTTGTAGATGCACCGATGATACAGCTAGTCATAACGCGCAAAAAACAAACGACTTCATCTCTATCCGATGCGATTGACCCGAAATGGAATGCATATGAGCATCGAAATCGATACTCTTATTCGCGTTTGATCGAAGGAAAAGGGGAAAAACGGTTTCTTTCTCGAAAAGGAAAGTTACAACACACCAACGCAATTCGATGGAAATTTCCGACAACATACATCAAAAACCACAAAAAATATACGTTTATTCAGTCTAGAGATTTCATCGAATCCAGTCTCTCCCTTTCCTCTCGCCTTCGTAAGATCACTTTTCTTCATCAACCGTAACGACGCCCGAGTTTGTGGCGCTAGGTTTGGGACAGTTTTCGTCTGCTTGCACCGTGTGCCCAAGCTGCAGTTCCGATTCGCGCTTAAAGCGCATTGTTAACAAATCACGCTTGCCGGCGGCCCCTTCGCCGCTTTCTTTTGATTTCCGCTCTGGCGGTTCCTCCCCCTTTGCCACCTTGTCCTCTTCAGGCACCACTTCCACCGGTAACGGTGGCAACGGTGCTGCGCTTTCCTTTGCCTTCTCTTGTTGCGCTTTGCTCTGGAACACGGGTACTGCTGCGGGTTGCTGCTCGCCCTTCTTAGCCTCTGCTAGCGCACCATACTTTGGTTCCGATTTGGAACCGGCATGCATGGCATCTGTTTCCGTCTGATTGCGATCGGATACTGCTGGTAGTGTATCCGCTGGGTCCGCTCTCAGATCCACCGGTAGTTCGCCTTCACCGCCACCTTCGATCGGTACCCGATCGGCATCGTTTATCGGCTGCACCGGCGGTTTCTTCTGTAACACAAAATTAGTGCCATCACCAACGTTGGCCGCCGGCAGAGGGACGGTTTTATTGGTACCACCGGCGGTAAGTAGTTTAACGATCGGATCGCTCGGACGATCGGGATTCTTGTGCGGCTCATTTGCCAGTTCCAGCGGTGGTGGTGGTGCTGGAGGTTCCTGGAGCTTGGCGTTACTTGGTACCGCCATTGGTTCCACTATCTGGTCCAGTTTCTTCCGCTGTTCCGACTCCTGGTTCTTCTTCACCAGCTCTTCCTTGATGTTTTTCATTTCTTCCTCGAGCACCTTCTTTTCGTTTTTCAGCTCACTAATCTCATTCTGAATCGTTTGCTTCTCTTCAACAGCGATCGATTGTCCCTTTTGCAGTATTGCATCCTGGTTAACACCGACACGTGCCTGTTCGCTGGCTGGTTTTGATTCTGATTGCTTCGGAACCGGCACTACCGGTGCGTTCGGTTTCGCCAGCGTGTTCTTGGGTAACTCTTGCGATTTATTTATCTTTGGTATTATCTTCTCGGGAGGTTGCGGCTGTGGAAGTTTATCATTGCTCGTCCCTTTCGTCAGTTGCACATTAGGTTTGGGTTCCTCAAAAATCGATTCCAGTGGAATGGCGGTGGAGATATCGTACTTTTTCTCGCTCGCAGTACTATCTATCGCCTGCAGATTGGCATACGTTCCCAGTACCATGGTAAGAAACCCGAATGCTATCATCACCTGCGCGACCTTCTTCTCGCTAATGTTTGTCTTGCAAATCGTCATGTAGCACGCTGCTGGAATGATCAAACAGATGGCCACCCCGATAGTTGAGCCCACCAGACCGATTACCACTTCGATCGATGGTATCAGGAGTCCGACTATCAGAGACACCACAACGATGACGACCGTCAGGGGGCGGAACTTGGACTCGGGAATGTACAAGTGGGCGTCAGAGGACCGTTTGTAGAGCAGCGAGTACAGGCTGACCCGACACGGGAAGATCGCCAGCGGGAAGCTGAATGCAACCGACAGCACAAACCCGATCTTGATGACGTCGCTCACGAAGGACGGTGAAAAGTCTACCAGAATGTTACCGGAAAACCGGTGCCCATTGAATGCCACGTAGCCGAAGAAACCGATCGCGACGTAGATGAGAGTGCAGATGTTGGTGGACTGGCGGATGACACGGCTCATCTTGTCCAGCGATGTCGTGGGCATCGTAGCGTACACTTCGAATATTTGCCTACAAAAAAAACGAAGCGCCGGAAGCGACATTAGTAGCAACGACAGCAGATGCGCGCCAACAATTTCGAGTGCTTACATCTGACACGAAAGGGCCATTGTGAAGATGGGCATACACTGCAGTATACCGCTCCACCTCCACAGATCCAACCGATCGAACCAGCCACTTTGGTGGAACTGATTGCTGGCCTCGGACATTACTTTCAGCACGAGACAAAGGTAGAATCCCAGGGAGGCAGAGCAGACCGACGCCAGGCTGTCGACATTCCGGAGCATACCCAGCGGGATGATGCACACGATCGTCACCACTATCATCACCCATGATCGCAGCGTGTTGCTCTCGTCCAGCGACAGTATCTTGGCCGTGATCTGCGGCCCAAGGTCACCGACCACCACGAAGTACGCGATACATGTTCCCAGTAGGTAGCCGACCACGCATAACTCCACCAGCAGTTTGCCGGCCGATCCAAAGGCGTAAAAAGCTGTCGATTGAATAGCAAAGTATCGTTCTCTATCAGTATCGTATCGTCCGGAAACGGTGGAAACCGGCGCCCACTTACCGATCTGTTCAAAGTTTTTCCTCCTCGAGATGATGGCCGATTTGACCATATAACTACAAACGAGGCGGGTCACATAGCTGCTGAGCAGTAGCAGCACTATCGAGAGCACGATTCCGCACTGCAAAGTGATAAACGAAAGAGGAATATGAATCCACGAGGCTGGGTTTTTCCGTAAAAAGCTTCGGTTACCTTCTGGAAGCAGAACGGCATAGACAAAATGCCCACTCCGATGATACTGTTCGTTAGCGTGACCGTTTGCACGGAGTTCGTTTCCATCACGTTCGACGACTGCCACCAGCTGAGTACATTGCCGAGCCTGTTCTATTTCTAATCACTAAAGCGAGAAAAGATAGAGAAAAACTCCAGCTGAAAAACTGTTTGTTCTCGTTGCGTACGCGGCGCAACCAAACAAGCGCACACATACGCGACACAGACACACCCCGTTGACACAGAACATTTTCTCGCTTATGTTAAGCTTTAACAGGAGCGAAAAAATGTTCTGTGTCCACAGGGTACACACGCGAACGAGCTGGTCGAGATTTCGCACAAGGTGCGTACAGAGATGGTGTGGTGGTGTGATTTTCAAGAACTTTTTAATTAATTTTTCGATTCGAATTTCTTAAATTCCACGCAAAAATGGTTTTTGTAGTAGATAAATTTCACAATTTCAGTCCACTGCCGTGCCACCGTGCTGAATGTGTTTCAATTCATTATTAAATTAAATTCCTAAAAACGGAGAACGCTTTCTAAAACGGATTCCTGGAATTTGAATCCCAGTGCTGGCGTCAAAGCGGCAAGACTTGAGGCGTCATTTTTCGCGCGCGGCTTCCGGCGTCGTTTTGTGGACTTTTTTGTGAAATTATTTAGTGTTGCGAACCTTCCGCCGAAATGCGGATTATCGGGGTATGTGAACCTGTAAATAAGAGTTATGGTTTGTTCATTAATCGGCGCTTCCTCATTTTAGGTGACGAGTGCGGGTGATGGTGGAGATACTACCCAAGCCACCGTTCTGTTGGGAAAGCGGATGTCCATTTTCGGTCCAAACATTCGTCATATGCTGGCGCAATTCTTCTCCCAATCATCTGAGCCATCCACCAGCCCGCTGTTCTTAACATCGCGCATCTCCATTCGACTCAAAACGGAGAACGATCCTTTCCGCCTACTCCGGAAACGTAACACCTTGCCTTTCGACGGCAAGGGAGTAACACTCGAACGGCAACTTGGCACGAACTTGATACTCGTAGACGACACCATAAAGATACCGATCAAGGAGTTTCTGCTAAGGTGTCCTGGGGTGTTCTACGGCACTGAACGCTACCCCGACTTGAATCTGCTGCTATCCCAGCAGCGTTTCTCCCAAAGTGTGCCAAACACCGGCATGCTTTGGAAAGTTATGTACGAGTGCCTTAGTTGCAAGACCCTCTCCCAACTACAATCGGAAGATCAAACTGTGAAGCACTATTTGAGGCAGAGGTATCTGTCGTTGCAACTGTTCGATGGTGATTGGAAGATAAGTGACCTTGAGCGACGATTGCAGGAGTCGAGCGAAAGAACACGCATGGATAAAACACTACAGAAACTGATCCGCAAAGTGTACTCCGTGGAAGGGTTCCGCTATGCCGGCGAATACGAGCGTTCGAAGGCCGAGTTGCTGCGGCTGACCAACGAGCGGAAGCAGAAGGAGCTGCTGTTGGAAAAATGTAAAGAACAGCAGGACTTTGCGATCATGGGAGAGATAGTGAAAGAACGGATCGACTTGATGAACCATGAGCTCCAGTGTGCACTAGATGTTAACGCGGTACATTTGAAGGACACCGAGGCAAAGTTAGAACAAGTGGCCAACTTTGAACGCTTCCAAAACAAGATAGCGTCCCTTGTGGAAAGCATTCTCCAGTTATACAGCGAAATACCGGATGTGAACAGTGACGTATACCAGATGGAAGAGATCTCCTGCTGTCTCATGAACAATGATTCCATGGAGCTACTAACATCTGTCAGCCGCAATCCCTACCGGACTGACTATTTGCTGTAAGTAATCTACTGCGCAAAGCAACTTGGAAAACGAGTAATTCATTGATGTCCTTGTTTTTCAGAGAACGTAAAAAAGAATATGCCGAGCTCAACTGTCGCATCCGTAAGGCCAAAGAAGAATCCAGTAACGCCAGTTCATTGCTCAGGATCCATTTGGAACAGGTCCACAAGTTTAAGGAACTCTGTCAAAGTTATACACCAGAAAACGATGATATTGCCCTGGATACTCTGTTGCAGCACTTACATGAACTTGTGACCGACCAAACACAAAAAATGATAGAATTGGCAAAGCACGAAGCTAACCTTCAAGCGGTTGAGCAAACGGCCTGGTTAAAGTATACACACATTCCCAGCGCATGTTACGAGGAACTCATTTCAATAGCAGCAGTTAAACATGTGCTAGACAGTGTAAACTTGAATGTGCTAAGTGATTTCCAAGGGTTCTACTACGAGTGGGCCGCAGAGAACATTCCTGGAGCAATCTGGATGGACGGTGTATCTTGTACCGCACTGTTTAAATCATTGGATTGTGCCAACATAGTTAAGCAAAAGATACAGGAACTGGGTGTAACCGGATACCGATACCTTGTCGTTGATTTAACGATCCGTGGAGGAAGATCATCGACATTGTTGAATATGTTGCGTGGTCCAGGACCACAGGTACGTTGCAACGAACCAAATGCGTATGCCGAGATGGTGGAAATGGTGAATGATGCTGTGGACAGTTTCCTGGACACATTTCGAATTCGTGAGGGACGGGAGTTAGCGCTTCAAGATGTGCAAGATTTAAAAGCGTCTTACGAAACAACGATGAAGGATTTAGACTACTGGTTCAACATTCGCGAAGCGCAGCCAGATCAAAGGTAAGTGTGACACAATATGAATTTTCGGGGTTGCTTTAGGGAACGTTAATCCAACAAGGGATACTATTTAAAAATAAGTAAGAGCACAGAAGCTACTTATCGACAAATTCTATAGTCGGACAGTTGCAAAGGTCTTCGAATTCACAATTGGGACAGATTTTTGTGTAGAATGGAATGCTATTCGAACCTACTATCTGATTCACTTATAGCTATCGTAAAATATTATTTTCTCCGTCTTGAACGGATTTCTTTGCTTAATTAATGAATGGATGAAACTAATTCAGTTGGAGTGGCAACAAGACATTAGCAAAAAAGGCTTTTGGTCTCCCCGACGGGGAATCGAACCCCGGTCTCCCGCGTGACAGGCGGGGATACTTACCACTATACTATCGAGGACCTGAGGGGGGTGTCTTCGATAGTTTTGAATTCCGCAACTCCCCAACGCGATCTTCCATATACTTTTTGGTAGCTTGTCTTAATTTACGTAATTACTGCTTCACTGCTGAGTATTAATGTGTCTTTTACTATTGTATATTAATTATCCTTTGATAGATTCTTTAGTGACTGTTGATAATCATCCTTTTGTCGAATTTCTTTTTGTGTAATTTATGGTTGACGAATATTGCAAAGGAGTCATTGGGAAAAAAACAAAAAAAAATAGTATATAAGTCCTCGATAGTATAGTGGTAAGTATCCCCGCCTGTCACGCGGGAGACCGGGGTTCGATTCCCCGTCGGGGAGAGGCTATCCTTTTTAGTGGTGGATTGCTTGGTATTTGATTTATATGCTTCTAATAATCCAAACAATAGTAAGTTTATTCGTAGAAATACTAGAGTACAGCGGTTTAAAAGATTGGGGACTTTTAATCTTCTTGTATTCTCAAACAGCTTTGCACTTGTTTCACTCTACTTAATTGTTTGTTTTTCCAAGCCATGAGCATACCGTCGAATTAGTACTTTTGAGCTTCCATTGTGTTGCCATTGAGCTCACAATTCCTCGATAACCGTGAATTGATTAGGCATGTTGGATTTTGCATCTATAAGTTCTGGCTGGTTTGTGCTGTGTTTGTAAACCATCAATACTAATAGTTCGAATTATGTTCACTAAACTTTCTAGTGCTCATGGTAAAGGAGTAAGTACGATTTTGGGAGCCAGGTTATACATGTCCTCGATAGTATAGTGGTCAGTATCCCCGCCTGTCACGCGGGAGACCGGGGTTCGATTCCCCGTCGGGGAGAAGATTCTTTTTCGTGTTTTATTTGACGTTTTTCCTTTGTACATCTTATCTTCGCATAAGAGAAATATAGCATCATATACATTTACAATACAGATGGAATAAGGTGCAGGACCAACCCGCTACACCTAATCATTTTAGTTTCTCTGCTACTGTCCATTTGCCGTATTCTTTTTCGAAGGTGATAGACAATAGCATTTTCATTAGAAAACAAACTCCTCTTAAATAATATGTTATCAAGGGTGAGTGCATGAGCCCCAACCTCACCTCTCTGAATAGCAAACTATGCTTAGGCACGTCAAACAAAATAATCCAATAATGTCTCTAATGTCCTGCCCGTTACGCTGAACTATAAGTTGCGAACGTTGGACTTTTAAAAACTCCGTGCGCTACTTTGTCAGGATATGCCTCAAATGCCATTAACAACAGATTGAAAAAAATCTTTGTTATCACGCATTCGTTGTACTGTTTTCCTCTATGAAGTTCCCATCTATTACCGCTGATGTTTTGCCAGGCCTTATCGAATCCAAATTGATAAAACAACATATGCACAAGAGATTCATCGACACCCTTTGGAGTTCCGTTCCTCCTTTGGAGGATGATGGGAGGCCACCCAAAAACTGTTGAGGGCTTGTCGATCAATACAGGAGGTATGGGTTAGTGACATATCGATTTGAACGTTTTTGAGGACTTTTTGTCTCAAGTCCTCGATAGTATAGTGGTCAGTATCCCCGCCTGTCACGCGGGAGACCGGGGTTCGATTCCCCGTCGGGGAGATGATTCCTTTTTGGTTTTTGTTTGGTGGATTGTGTCTCCTGTCTTCTGCTTTGCTACAAAGGTTTCTATGAGCAGCAGTGATTTCCTTCCTCAGGATGACAAGACTTGCCGCATTTTGGACGAAACGTGGGACAAATTTGTGTGGCTCACTGGTAAGAGCTTCAAATACAAGCTAATGCTCTGGACTGCAGAAGAAATTAATAACGATGCGAATTGGTTATCGTTCTTGTGTAACCGCGATTTGGTTAGCGGTTTCTTTGTGTGTATGATAAACTATCTGGTCAGTGTCAGGTACGGGGATCATGTCTTTATGCTACCAGACACTACAAATGATCGTGTAGGATAAATCAAGGATCGAGCGCACCAGACGATTCAGCCGACTTTAGTAGCGATCAGCAGCCTTCGTGCTTGAAGCACAGCACATCCTGTATAGGATACGTTCGGAGTAGTAGACATTCTAGCCTTATCGTACATCAGTTGTAAACAGTCAAGGGTCTGGTAGTACTTTTGTCATCAATGCTCACAAGTCCTCGATAGTATAGTGGTCAGTATCCCCGCCTGTCACGCGGGAGACCGGGGTTCGATTCCCCGTCGGGGAGAAGATTCCTTTTTGGTTTTTGTTTCTGTTCTAGTTCAACAAACCGTATTTCTTTATTTTATTTGATTCTTAAATATTTGTCTTAGTTAGTTAGTTAGCCAATAGTTAGCCACCGCTCCATTAGTGCGCTTTACTGCCTTTTAATTGCTTACAGTCGATGAATAGTAACATTCATGTACCAATCAAGTGGAGTTCACATTGATTTTGAACTTTAACTCTTTACTCGAGCTTGTTGTAGGCAATGACTTGTCTGAACCTGTGCCAAGTTTGAAAGAGTATTTTTGGATAAAACAATCATAATTATTTGAACAAAATATAGATAGGAGAAGCAAAATTAAAAAATAACTTCCTCCCCGACGGGGAATCGAACCCCGGTCTCCCGCGTGACAGGCGGGGATACTGACCACTATACTATCGAGGATGTGGGAGGGGGAGATTTTGATGATTTTAAAAATTACAAGTAAGCAACGTAAATCTTGAGCTTTACTGCGACTTCCAATCCTTTAATATTCTTATTGTCATGCCCATGACAAGTTTCTACTGACAATTTAGCATGAAATATTATGCTATTTGCCTTTATCATTTGCCTCGATTTTGAAAGGAAAACATTGTGAAGGGAACAAACTATTTTTCAAAATCATCAAAATTTTGAGATAGCAAGTCCTCGATAGTATAGTGGTCAGTATCCCCGCCTGTCACGCGGGAGACCGGGGTTCGATTCCCCGTCGGGGAGGCGATTTCTTTTTGTGTTCGTATTTCACATTCCTCGCTTTA
>NC_064877.1:11922500-11925000 GCF_943734665.1 Anopheles aquasalis
CTTTAACTTCTGCGTTCCTTGCCTCTGGACAAAGAGTGCGCTTCAAAAAAGAGGGATGCCAAATCCGGAGGTCAAGGTCTTCCTCGTACGTGCTACCTCGATGCTAATATAATAAAATGGACGGTTTTTCGGGGTGGTGGATGCGGAGGGAGAAGCAAACTCCTGGACTGACTAAAACAACCCGGCAAACAACACGCGGCTGGTAAACCGGAATCAATCGGGGACCGAGTGTGACTGTATGGAAAATATGGCAAAAGAACCACACTTTAATGCCACGGGGGGGTGGGAGCCCCTCACTTTCCCTTCACTTTGGTGGCACTGGAGGTAGTGGGACGCATGAAGCCACCGGTCGCACGTCGAGCGGAAGCTCCCGATACCGTGGAGTGCTGTTGCTGCTGCTGCTGCTGCTGGCCAACGATCGACGATCGTCCACTGAATGGCGTTGGGCTGACACCACTGGCACCAGATCCGGAACCGGCCAGACTACCGCTACTGGTCGACTTGCTGCCGGACGGAAACCGACCTCCACTCGATCCGGTATGATGATGATGATTGTTCTCCTTAAAGCTAGTGCTTGCACCGAGTGAGGTACCACCACCACCGCCATTACTGGCCGTCGATCGGGTCGGTGGTTTGCGTACCACCGCCGTCGGTCCAATGCTGGAACCGCTCGAGCTGCTACGGCTGGCAGGTGCACCACGATGGATGTTGCTACTCGCCGTACCGAGCGGTCGCTTCGTCGGCGAACTGTTGGCAGACAAAGTCGATGGGCCGTGCAGCGGGCTAGCATTGGCCAGTGGGGTGGCACTCTTCGAGCTGGCCCTCAGTGGTGGTGGCACCTTACGAACCGTGTTCGTCGACACGGCACTACTCAGCGAGGAACGGGAAGATCGCAAACTGGTCCGGGAGTTACTACGCTCGACGTCCTGCGAGAGACTAGCGCTGCCCATACGTCCAACCACTCCACCATCGGACGGTCCCGTGCGACGCATCGAAGCGGTTCGACGTGGCAGTACGGTCCGGTTACCAGCTGCCGTAGCTGCACCACTGCCCGCCAACGAGGTCGTCGATGATGCTGACGGTGGCACACGGAGTGATCGGCTACGTTCGAGGCCGGAACCATTCTTCACCATCAACAGACTGGCCATACTGGGTGTGGAACGATGGCCCGTACTCGTCACCTTTCCACGGCTCGCCAAACTAGACGACGCGGACAGAACCTTACCCGGGGACGCCGCAGCTCCCACTGTCGCTCTCGCGGTCGTCGTCGTCGTCGTCGTCGTCGCTGTGGGTTTGCTCTTCGTATCCGATCCGTAGTCATTGCAGGACGAAACACTGTCCTTACCCTGGGACGGTGTGTCGGAGACGAGACTTTGCGTCTCCTCGAAGCCCTCATCGTTCAGCTCGTGAGTGGCGGCCACCTTCGGGCTACTGCCGCTACTGTCCAGGTGATGGTCCTTCGTGGGGCTCCAGGTACGCTCGGGAGTGGGCGACTTCAGGCTACGCTTCGCCTCCCGCACATCCTCCTGGCTAATGCGGCTGATGCTGCGGCCCACCTTACTGGCACGATTCAGGACGGCCTCGGCATGCGTACGGGGTGAATCGCGGCCACTGGTTGGTGCGGTTGTAGCGGTACCATGACCGACGGTCGTTGTGTTGGAGGAGGATTTCAGTTTATCCTGCCAACGCTTCAGACGTTGCTCCTGCTCCTTGACACTGTCCTGGTTGCTGGTGATTGTGTTGGCCCCAGTTGATCCTGTTCCTCCGGCAGCCGGGCTCCTGCCCGATGACGAAGTGGGGATGCGCAAAGGGCTGTGAGCTGCACTGCTGCTATCCGGTAGCGAGTCAGGTGAAGGGGAACCCGTCGTCGTCGTGGTGGTGGTGGTGGTGGCCGTTTCATTGCCACTGCCCGCTCCGGCCGCATGATCGACTGGACGTTTGAAGCGTCGCGTACGTCTCGCCACGGAATAACGATCAAACTGCCCGACGTCATCGGACATCTCCACGAGATGGTCACTGGCACCGGTGCCGGTGCCGGTGCCGGAACCGGTCGGTTTTGCTCGGTCCCCGGAATCGCGCCCTTCGCTAAGGTTCACCAGCGACTCTTTGGAATCGGCCGACTCACGGCTACTCTGTTGGTGTAACCGGCGACAGGAACCACCGCCCGAGGCCGCCGTTACCGCGCTTGCACCCGACGAACCGGTGTGATGTACGTTGCGCCGGATCGACGGCGGTGTTTCGATGTTATCGGAATCGATTTCGATCTTGTTGTTGGTAACGGATGACGGTGGTTCCTCGTACACGTGATGGGCACGTCGGGTACGGCGTGGTGGTGGTGGTGCCGCTGCACCAGATGAAGCCGACGGTGAGGTGCTACTACCTGCACCCCCCTCACCGGATGGTGCGCCGGACATCAGTTCCGAGGCCGAAGTTGTGCTGGTCGTACTGGACGATATGGTGGACGGAGTACCGATGGTGGTGCTACTGGTGTGGTTGTTGT
>NC_064877.1:11932500-11940000 GCF_943734665.1 Anopheles aquasalis
TGGTCAGGGCGACGTTGTTTGGCGCCCATTGCCCAAAAGGCAATCGCAACCTGTCTCTTTGTTCACCACGCGTATTGCCACACTGTGCTGCTTATCGCGGAAGTTCCCCGAGCAGGGGAAGCTGTAAATGCGTGTTCTCCGTCGCAGAAGTCGCAGAAGTGTTTGTCAACGAACGTTCGCTCAACGCTGATCAAGTGTTCTTAATTCTGTTGCCTGTCTCGATGTCACTTACCTTAAGTTATTTAATACTGGTATGAGGTTTAATCCTGCAAAGAGCAAAAAAAGAGGGAAAGGTACACGGCGTTAATACAGCTGAGTTGAAATTGATGGCAAAACCCCCTTGTTCCATCTGGTGTGGCCAATTAAACCCAAAGTGAACTGCATGCGCGTCCCCATTCGACGGAGTGCGGATTAAGATAGCTTCGATTGATTACACTCCACTCGACACCGATATGCTCCGGCAGGGTGGGCAGGGCCTTTAAGCCCTCTAGACATCTATCGACCCGATTGTTCTGATTGCGCATTACGGCGTTGCGCCACGGAACAACACGGTCACGGATGTAATCCACAACGAACTCACCTTCGCAGAGCTCTTCGTCCTCCTCTTCCAGTGATGAAAGCTCCCGAAATTCACTGGCGAATACTTTGTTACTGGACGAAATACAGACCAACGATGCTAACGACGATTGCTGATTCAGCCTCGGTTGCATCATTATGGCCATGGTGTGGTCCGTTTGCGTCACATAGGAAACCGACACGTCAAATCTGGGCGGGTTGTGTACGTTTACTGAAAAGGGCGCAACCAGCGACTGGAGAGGATCCACGGTTTGCCTCCAGCGCTTATCATATCGCTGATGAAGTACATGATAAGCAATCCCACACCGAGCCGACCAGTGTAGTTGTGCTAGAATCGGTGCTAGACAACGGCCCCAGTCCGGAGAGCATAATGCTACGCTGAACTATTTTTTTAGTTGACACTAGCAGCGGAGGTGTTAAATTTGTGGTTTAATACACACAGCTTAACCCTTGCGAGTTGGCAAGGGTTCTTTGGAGCTAATTATTATTAACCTGCCCCGAATTACGACCGACGGAGTGAAATCTCTCCATTGTCTTGCCTTTCTCACTTCCATTCGTTCATCGATTTCTTTATCAAGATCGGTTGCTATCTCTCTGATAGGACAGAATGCCTGTACAAAATCAACCCCTTTTGCTCTTTTTTTACATTGACAACAGTGACTTTGCCCTAACTTCCTGTGCGCGTTGTGCCTCAGGTACACTCTGCACTAGACCGCTTGATGGCGATGATTGACACGTCCTTGCAAGGTCAGTTTCTAGGGAGTATAAGCGCACCACCCGTCCTCAAAAAACATCGTGATTAGAAACGGTTATTTTTGGTTGCTTCTTATCATCATCACTAATCAACATCGCCTGCGTCTTTTATCACATGCGGTAGATGCGGCTACCACTTGCATAGACCGTAACCAATTTGTAAGCAACATGAGCTTACCACACACTCTCCGACTCACGTATTGTGCTGAACTTTGCTATGTTCGGTATCTCCGTGATGCAGTGTCAAAGCGTACTTCAAATTCCCTTCACCAAGAAACACGCCACGACTCCGTCCTACAAGAGCGCGGGGAGTACACATTAGCCGCTGTCCAAATAACGCTTAGTTAGATCTTTAACTCCATCGATCCGTCTCAATCAGAGATCCGTTCAAAGGAGAGGGCATGGAGCGAGGGCTACTACAAACAGGTCTCGGTAAGTGGCGTCTGATCTTTTGAGATAAATCAATCGCCGGACCCGCGCCTGAAATTCAATCTCTCGCTCTATCGGTGTCCGGATCAGCGCAGTTAGTCGAGTAACCTCGTCCATTCCAAGAATTCCTAACCGCGCACTAGTGCCCTTCGCAGCCGTCCGTCCACCCTGTCCACCGTTAGGGGTGAAGTATTTTGGAAGGCGTATGGTGTGTAACATGTTAATTACATCGAAGCTGGTCTTAGCAGAAGCTCACCGTTTCTCACGAGAAACTCCATGAAACACGGGAACGCGAGACCCGGTGCCGGTGCTGCTGCTGCTGACGAAAACAAACGTCCGCGCGGAGAGATCGTTTTGGGAGGACGCGCGGGGTAAATCAAGCAGGATTAAATTCGACCCAGGTGCCAAAGGTACGACATAACGAGAACAGATTACGAGCACCGGTGTGTGGCTGATGGAATGCCGAAAGAGAGTGGTGGTGGTGTACACGTCTGTATCGATTTTCTGTGGCCCTCGGCCCCGGTGTTCCCTTGCCACTGCTTTGGGCCCCTCCGGTATCCATAGGGTAATCCTCAAGTGACAAGCACAAATTTATCTCAACTCCATTATTTGCCGTCCAAAACCTGCCACCAAGCGAGGAACCCTGGTTACACTAGTCGGGGCCCTCTGCAGCGTTTGTGCACCACCCCGTGTTTGTCTGTCACGGTGTCCAGTGGTTCTCCGAAGTCCAGCAGGACGAATAAAACCACCTGCGAGGCCCAACCTGCGACCAGTATTATTTCTGCAACTTTGCTGCTGCAACCGTGTATCACTGTCAAAGCCGGGGCAATTGCTTCTGTCAAAAGGCAGCTTGTAAAAGGTGGCCCATTTTAGCAACGACGCTGCCCAAATGCAATGACAAACGAGAGCGCAGTGCCATTCTGTGTCGCTGGTGTGCGCGCACGCCACCACATTCTAACTTATGCTTCGCCGAAGGAAAGAATGTAATTTTGTAGAACTGGAGAGAAAAACCTGGTGCCTGGTGTCCGTCCACTTGTCCCGCTGTACGGTTGCCACAGGGACAGAGACAGGGATTAGTATCAATTTATCACTGCTCTAGGAGCATGCCATGCGGGCTCTGGAACATTGCGTTCGATCGCGGCAGGACATGATAGCCATACTTATGGTCGCTTTGGCGGCATGTAGGTACGTGTTTGGATGCCATTTCGCTCCGAGGTGCGCTGTACGATCGTATAACTTTTGGTTGATGCAATGTTGTGATCGTTGCTTGTCGTTAAATCTTATTTAGTGTGTTTTAGCTTTATGCATGGGAAAAGCGGTTTACTGTAGAATGCTATTCGGTATAAACCGGTATCTACCACAAAAAAGGGAATTTTAAATATTTCCATTGGTTTTTAAAAGGCCCCCGGGATAAATCCCCGAAATCCTACGCACCGTGAATACTGATTCGCCGATAAATATTTGATCATTTGCTTTGGTTGATCGTTTCCCGCAGTTCATAATTCATCACAATTCGTTCCGAGCTTCCCATCCCTGCGTGTATGAAGTGTATTATTGATTTAACGCACGTACAATTCGCGACGATTGGATTGGCATCTTTGTTGAACCTGATAGTGCCTCAAACGTCCCATGATTGACGGCATGTCCCACTCACTGCAATGATCATGCTGCAGAACATTGTCTCCAAATTCCTGCTTCAACCGATACCGGCAACCGGAATGGTGCTTTCATGGTATTTTCGTTGGTTGCAGAATTGTAAAAAAACGAATCCGAGATTCACCGACAATGCTTTTGGCACCCAAAACAACGGATTCCCCCGATGGAGGATCATAAATCATATTAAGCACCTACTGGGCCGTCTGGTCCCGCAGTCCCGTACATAACCCTGCCGCTACGACATGGTACACCAGCATTCTTCACATGCTCCGGTGGGAACGTGCTCTGCATGCCAAAAAGCCGCCTGTAACGTAATAACCGTCGATGTCGATGGAATGTGCGGGTAGTCACCCTGCGGCCGGCTGTCACGTGACGGTTTGTGAGGGATATGGATTCGTTCGCGCAAAAAACAAAACCCCTTTGCGTGTTTGACAGTCCGTCCTCCTGTCGGTGCGGGGTGCTGCCGATCTACTCACCGATAAACTCGTTGCGCATTCGTATCCGATCCTTGAGCGAACCGGCCGAAATGATGACACAGTTGACGAACGCCAGCAGCGCTATTTGGTATTCTAGCGTGGTCGCCTTGTCCAGCTCGGACACGACCAGATTCAACCGATACCGTTCACCTTTGATGCTCTGTTGACGAAAGGGATGGACGAGGACATAGGAGTTAGTGCGATATGGAATGGGCTTTGGGCTGTGTGCTCTCCGTCGAGCTTTTTGGGGGAAACTTTGGGGAAAGAGAAGATGATAAAATTGCGAGTGTCCCAATCGTGTTACCTTATAGTGCTCGAGTGTTTCGATGGCACGCTTATAGCCGCTGCTGCTAAACGCGCACAGCGTCGACAGCAGCTCGAAGATCTGCTTCTTAACCGTAACATTGTTGGTGTCCAGTGCTAGACCCAACTTGTTCACGTAGTCGTTGTTCTCGATGATGTACTCCAAACCGATTCGGGCGTCCATTTTGGTGGATTTGTTGTGGTCGCGTTTCCGGACCTGCTTACGTGCTTCCACCACGGCCACAATCCGGCGCTAGCAGGGAATTCTGGAATGTCAAGAGAAGAGAAGTAGAGAGCAGCATGTTATTATGGTGCGTTAGTGAGGAGCATCGAGCAGGGGGAGACGAGAGGCTCTGTGGAGACCTCATGTCTGATAGCCTCGCATAGCAAACGGCACGCGATCTTGTCGTCGCGATCTAATAAATTACCTCCCGGCGGCCGCCAGTCCCAGTAAAGGACCGAAGGGCGTCGGCACAGCGCAGATAGATGACCCTACTCGATAGGGGCATGGTGCGCGCCCTCCCCCCCCCCCTCGTGATATAGGCATTGCGTGATCTTGTACACAAGACGGTTCTCCTCCCTCTCCCTCTATCTAGTTGTCCAGCACTCTAGGCAGCCCCCACGCATCGCTACTTCAGTGTGAGATCGGCCATCCACCGAAATGTGGATCGATGAGGGAGGAGGATGGATATGGTAGCTTCGAGAGCCGGCCAACCAGCCAGCGAGCCAACCAGCTGGACGGTCAAGTCACAAGTCAAAGGGAGCTGAGCATAAATCATCGTAAAACACATTGTATCGCGCGCGCGCCCGCAGTTCGCCCAGCAAGGGCCCAGCATTCAAACACAAACAGACACCCTAATACATGACAAGAGGTAGCCAGCCAGCCCGTTCGCACTTTGCGCGTCACGCAAATGAATCGTCGCAAATGGGGCGATGGTGCAGCCGCAGCGTAGTAGATTGTAGCAGATCGGCAATCACTTGACATCGATTTAGCGTCATACGACCGCCCAGTCTGTTTGTATATGTGTAGGTCGGCAGAATCTAGGCTACGGTTATATGGATCCGCGGACGATGCGAGACACGTGAATGGAGAGTTTTTTTTTTTCGATAGCGAACCAACTCGTGCCGCTTTCGCTTCCTCTAACGGATCTCAGGCAATCGGCACGTAGCATCCCATTACGCGGGAGTAGACGAAGCAGAAGGAAGCACTGGTGCTGGTGCTGGCGGTTGTTTATCAGTGAAAACTGCCAAAGAGTAAATCCGTGCTTATCACAATCGGTGCTACCAGTGCAATCGGGCCCGGCCTCTGCCCCACAATCTTTCGCAACGTCGCAAGGATTATAAAACACTTGGCAGTGGAAGGTGCGGTTAGGCAGCTTTGCGATTTTTATCAGTCTGCGATGATACCGATGCGGGAACATCTTGATAAGCCTTGTTCTCTCTCTCTCTCTCTTTACTTTGCGACATAACGATGCGATGTCCACGATGTAACGAACAGACGGCCAGACGTCAAGTTTCACAAACCATCGGACACCCTCCCGAGTTAAGTGGGTTCTTGTTCAGTAATGGACCGAACGAGACTGCCACCACGATGTTAACTGACACCGGATGCTACTGTCGCGTGATGCGATGCGATATGATGCTGATGCTGCTGCTGCTGCTGGTCAATCATGACGCCCATAAGCGCATGGTACCACGCAACGGAACCCGCGTTTTTCGTTTGTTTATCCGAGCGCACACTCGTGGCCACCATTCCCAAACCGTCGCCCTGGGACGATCGCGTATTGATCGGCCATAATTAAATTGACACCAGGAAAACGTGGCTCACGGCTTAAGTGGGACCAGATGGACGGCGTGCGTCGAACGAGTCGATTCAATTTGTGGACATTACTGTGGACGACACCCCGCGTGGCCACCCGCTTGGGAGTGCCCGGATGCTCAGACATCTCCGGGCATCCGAAAAAGCAAACCAACCGAAAAAGCAAAACAGGCTGGTTGTTACTGGGTCACGATCACGACACTGCGACGCTGTTGACAGCATGTTTGGTTGGATTGGAATTTCGAGACACTTCCCGCTGCCCTTCCCGTTTGTGTCGAGTTTCCAGCTTGAGGATACCAGCTTCCCGGCTGTTGGCAAGCAAGCATCACGAACGGACACCTGATCGTATTACCGACCATCCGATACGCTTGATCACCATGCTCGTTAGCTCAAGAAATTGACCAGAATCGCTTCTACTCGGCAGCGGAAGGTCGTTTTACAATGAAACGAAAACGCATCGGTATGAGAAGTGTACTACCCACTGAAGTCAGCTGGTCCGCTCAGCGAGCGTCATGTGGATGCCATTGAAATTGCAACGCGATCGCGGATCGTGGTGGGGCGGACGGGTGGACGCGTGCCCGCCTCTCGTGTAGGCGCGTGAACGCCCGAGAACCGTTTTACGCAACGAAAACATTACTCACATCACACTGTGTCTTGGGTGTTGGCGAAACCACCACCGGACCGGACACCGTGTGGGGGGGACATCATGGACCTCCACCACACTTCTCCCCGCCATGCAGTCGAGAAAAAAAAATGAATTCTTAATCCTGCGTGGTTGTGTGCCATCATCTGGAGGGCATATGTGGTGCATCTATTTGGATTGTCAAGCGTTTGCTAGACCACCCCACCACGGTCACCATAGGGGCCATAGGGGCCCACATACACTCTAAGCGCACGCACAAACACAGGAGCGTGGCCGGACTGTCAATAAACATCGCGGATGCGTCCGTCGATACGTTTACCATGGCGAACGGGCCGTCGTTGCTCAATCGTACCATCCCGGTCCACCATTAGCCCCAAAGAAGGTGGGCAGTATATGGTGGCATCAAACGGCACAATCACAATGGCACAGTGTGCGAAGGGAACAGAAACAATAAGAACGCACCTCGCGGTGGCATGCGCGCGCGCACGTGGCTCATCTTGGGCAAACCTCATCCGTAGAGAGGGCAGGGGCCAAACGGCTTCGGGGGGCCACTGTGCGTCGCCTAGGCCAAGACATCATCTATAGGAGAGCGCACCTTCGCGCACCATCTGATCTGTAAAACGAGATTCAAATTTATTCATTAAACTCTCCCCTCCCCAATCAGGGCACGCTTCTGGTTCCTGCGAGTTCCGGACAGCAGCACCTTCTGGTGCGCGTGCGCGCGTGCGGTCCTTACGACAGCGGCTGTCGCTGATTAGCGAACAGTAGAAGCAAGCTCGCGATCGTCGCCTTTGTTGGGCATGCCCCTAGAGTACCCGTTCCCGTTGATCCAACGAGTTGGCTGG